>NC_086153.1:69456721-69759751 GCF_035149785.1 Candoia aspera | reverse complement strand
TGCCTCTTTTGATCACAGGGCCACAAAAATAAGTGGGTAGTAAGCAGTGCAAATGACAGAAGATTTCCACAGTCTTGCTAAAGAATAGAAGCCAGCAACAAAATCAGCCGTAATGGATTCAACAAAGTCCACAGATAAGGTAAGAGAAATAAAAATACACTGGTTTAAATTTTCTTCCTAATACACGTGCACAGTGCTCACTTTTTGAAATTTTTAAAAGCCCAAACTCACTTTTGCATTTGATAGTTTGTCTGAAAAATAATATACAACACACAAGGTACGTACAGAAGCAAAACCATTACATTTCAACCTGTGAACTCCACTTTCCCATAACAAAGGAATTAAAAAACAGTAAAGTTATTCTTCAGATCTGTATCAATGTTTTTTTACTACCCAAAATGATGAGTACTGCCTCTTCCTGCAACTAGCTGCAGCCAGTGATAGCTATTTGACTGGAAGCTATTTTACTGGACAATGAACTCTCCTAATCTCCATGTCTGAATGATTTTATTTAAAACAAAAATAAAAACAAGCCAATTGTATGAAATAGGAAGATCTGAAGCAACATGGAATGAATTATCATTTTTCAAGCCCTGGACATAACTGAGAAACCTAGGCAGGAGAACTACCTCAACTCAGAGAAGATGATAATGGAAGTTGTCTGTTTTTTTCCTTTTTTTAATCTTGCACAGACTGCACTGCAATTGAGTACTCAAAAGAGAAAACATGAGTTGTGGATCATTTTATCATCAGAGGGAATGGAGAGCTTGTCCAAGATAAGTTGATTTGTAGTATCTGCTCCACTTAAAATAAAGCAGTCTGCTCTATGCTCTGTTCCTCCCTTGCCATGAATTCTGATTTTCTCCACCCGTTATCTGACGAACACAGAAAAGTTGAAGCCTAGCAGAATTATAAAATTGAACCACTTGGCCAAGCACAAATTGCAAGCATCCACACATCTATGATAATAGCCCACGTCTCAAGACAACAGTCAAATGGAGGGTCCAGTCTGCTGCTCTGAAAAGTAAAAGGTGCTATTTAGGAGAATCTCTACATTTATGCTTTTAGGATACACGAGGGCTGAGAAGTATGCCTTCTCTATGAATATGGACATAGACAGGAGACAGTTGGAGGGGCAATTCCCAACCATGACTGATAATGAGAAGAAAGTGATTGAGCATTGAAATTCATGCCCATTTGAAGAGCACCTTTTGTATTCTATCCATAGAATCACCAACTTTGGTACTGAAAGATCCTTGCTATCAAATGTTGGATCCTCAGGGCAATTGTGCAACTCTTGGGTTAATCATGAGGTTCACAACCAGGTACGTTGCTGGAAGATAACTTCCAAAAGGGAATTAGAGACACAGTCCGTTGGCTCTAAAAACCATGTAAACACATGTAATTAGCTATGAGGGCATCAGAGCTCAATTAGTGGTTTACTGCCTAGTTTAGTAGACTTATCTGAATGGCAGATCAGGCATGCAGATAATGTAAACAAATATCTGTTACTACTAAGACTAGAGATGAGAGGAAATCCAAGTCTCCTGTTCGGAGAGCTCAAAATCTGATCAGGTATACATTCTAAACTAAATTTCTATTTGTTCAATATCTGTTGTAGCTCCATTTCCTGAGATACAATAAAGATACAAATGCTGGGCATGTTTGTCTTTGTTTTTGTGGGAGCCTGATAGATGTAGTAATTTCATCCAGAGGTGATTTAATCAAATCATTCCATCAAAGCAGATACGTGAAGAGCACGATGAGAGAGTTTTACATACTCATCTGGATGGCCACTACATTTTGGTCACTTCTCTGGCCCTTCAGTGATCTACACTGTAGCCACTTGGATTACCACATTAACAGTTAGAACTTGTTGCCTCTGATGCTTTGCTGTAGGCAAGGGATAGATCATCTTGTCCTTCAGAGTGAAGTGAAGAGAATCTTGCCTAACTTGCACAAGCCCAATACATTCCCCATGTCATCTAGAAGGTGTGGGACAAATATATTTTTGCCCACAGAAACAACTGATACTATCTCTGACTTGCGTGATGATTTGTGGTACAAAAAAGAAAAGCAGTAGTGGAATAGGATCAGGGTTCCACTGCACTGAGTTTCTCTTTATCTCCTGGTGCCATTTGGCATCATGACGGATCACCTAAAACTGACATCTTCAATTGTTGCCAATGCTTGCTAAACCTGTAAACCTACTGCATTGCCCTGTGAAGTAATTACTCTGCATATAGATTATTAACTGGAGAAGGGGTCTTCAAAGTAATTTCCTACCATGAAGAAGAAATAGAAGAACTATTAGAGGAAAGACGCTTTGCATTTAATTTATAAGCCTCTGGGTCTGAGGCTTTAAATGCTGAAGGTATTCTACGTGGGCGAATAATTTGTTCAGACTGTGACTGAGGTAATTGGAACTGAATCTACTAGAACTAGATCCACAGACAACCTAGAGATTGGAATAGAAATTGCATTGCCACTGACCACTGCTTGCAGGATAGTTTTTGTTGTTTTTAAAAGTGGTGCAGCTTTTGGCTCTTGGCTGACACCAAGAGAGTACTGGAAGAGATGGTGACAATGAATAGTGACACAAGGGACTTCAATACTTTTGTCTATATAATTGGTAGTATCAAGATCAATTGTTGGGGAAATCTGTTTATTGCTTAAGTGTAACTGCAGAAGAGAAAAGTATTTATTTATTTAATTTGTTTATCAAATTTCTCTGCCTCTCTTCTTGTACACAATGACTCTGTATGTCTGCATGAATACAAATAAAACAAAGATGGAATAAGCAAATAAAAACAAAACAAAACACAATAATTACGCTTTTATTAAAATGATGCAACTTGGTATTTTTTTAAATGGACCTTGACCACATAGAATCATATTATCCACTCTTGCCTTTACTCTCTTAAAAAGCCTCTTCATAGATTGAGAATGGACACACTTCATCAGACTGACTTTTGGCATCTGGTGCACAAGTATCTTTCCAGAGATATGGTACATGATTACCTTTTTAGCAATAATGATAAATCCAGAGTAGGAATGGGCAAAATATTTTGAATTTGAAATGTTTTGAACCTGAAATCTTCCACTTTGAGTTCAAGATCATTTTTAAGTTCAAAATGGATTGTTCTAACCATTCCAGAAGAGTGTGAAGCCTGACCTCTAGAATAGTTGAAATAATTGGAACAACCCATTTTGAACTCAAAACAACTGATTCAAACTCAAAAGCACATTTGAGCTGTTTCTCACTGAAAGCTCACACTGATGTTTGGGCAAGGGCATCTCTGATAGCCTCACTGTAGCTGGCAAGGAGCAAGATGGAGACTCATTTGCAAATATGTGCCAAAGTATATATTTCCTGTGCCCCCTTAGCTATAGAATGTTCCTATAAAGCATCAGCACAGACTCAGGACCCATATGTGAAATGAACAGAGACCAGGATGAAGAACCATAATTTCTTTCTTGGGATGAATTTGCACATGTCACTCAGTGAAAAAAAAGAAAAAAAGAAATCACATTGTGGTTTAGTGTTATGTGTGAGAATCTGTGCACAGATATATGAATAGATGATATAAGGAACTACTTCTGTATCATTGGTTAAATTCAGCATATTAAAATTTAAGTGAAAGTCCTTATAAATTCCAGGTGTGCATTGGAATTTCTCCATCTAAAACAAATCCTTGGATTTGGAAGAATGCAGAAGTTAGCAAAAAACGAACATATGGATAACAATCCTAATATCCCTGACTCAGGACTCAGCTGAGATAAAAATATTTTATCTAATCTTTGAAGATTCTGTTGAGAAAAGCACAATTTACTGAGTTCAGTCATGAAATGAAATGATTTATTTATTTAGCACATTTTTCCACCGCCCATCTCAAACACAACTCTGGGTGGCTTACAATATATTAAAACAACAATTCATATCAATTAAAACATTATAAAATATAAATATACAATATAACAAAAATCTAGAAATATATAAATATTACAAAATAGATAAGTAAAATGCTAAAACCCAAGATGGTAAGATGTAAAAATTCCCTGGGACCATATTATGGTGCCAGACACCCCCACAACAAACTATCTCCCGCCCCAAGCGAGGTGGCAGAGCCACGTCTTAAGCCCCTTCCTAAAGGCCGGGAGGGTAGGGGCTTGCCTTATCTCTGGGGGTAGCTTATTCCAAAGGGTGGGAACTATGGCAGAGAAGGCCCTCTTCCTGGACCCTGCCAATTGACAATCTCTCATGGACAGGGTCTGTAACATGCCATCTCTGCCTGACCAGGTGGGATGGGTCGATGTAACGGGGGTGAGGTGGTCCCTCAGGTAACCTGGACCCATGCCATGTAGGGCTTTAAAGGTAATAACCAACACCTTGAACTGGACCTGGAAGCAAACTGGTACCCAGTACAGCTCGCGGAGCAAAGGTGCTATATGGGCCACTTTTGGGGCTCTCAAAACTGTTCGTGCAGCTTCATTCTGGACCAGCTGTAGCTTCCGGATACTCTTCAAGGGTAGCCCCATGTAGAGCACATTGCAATAGTCTACATGGGAGATGACCAGTGCATGTGTGACTGACCGGAGAGACTTCTGATCCAGGAAAGGGCATAACTGGTGCACAACACGAAGTTGGGCAAAGGCTCCCCTGGCCACGACTGCCATCTGCTCTTTGAGCAGGAGCTGTGAGTCCAGGAGAACCCCTAGGTTCTGCACCGGATCTGTCTGGGTCAGTGCAACCACATCCAGAACCAAAGATGGTAAGTTCCTAGATACCAAGGAGCCCCCAACGCACAGCCACTCTGTCTTACCAGGTTCAGCTGAAGCCTGTTGTTCCCCATCCAGACCCCCACAGCCTCCAGGCACTGAGAGAGGGTGGCCACAGCCTTGCTTACATCACCCAGGATGGAGATATATAGTTGAGTATCATCAGCATATTGATGACACCTCACCCCATGGCGACGGATGATCTCACCCAGCGGTTTCATGTAGATGTTAAAAAGGAGAGGAGAGAGTACCGAACCCTGCAGCACCCCACAAAGGAGGGGCCACGGGTCGGATCTCTCATTCACTCTCACTCAAGTGATTTTAAACAGGGCCGTCAGGCAGCATTCTGTGGATTCAATAAGAGCCTTAATGGCGGCTCTAGCTTCTGTTCAGTTGGATTCGGTCTTTGTCTTCCTCCAGTGGCACTCTAGATGTCTCTTGATCCTCTTCAACTCACGGAGAGTGTCAGATTTGATGGGACAAGAGAGGTCGCACAGGCACGATCCTGTCCAAGGCCTCGGCCACCTCCCTATTCCAGGCAGCAGCCAGCGCCTCTGCTGGACCATGCAGCAGATCCCCGGGTATAACCCCCAGCTCCCTCTGAAACCCAGCCGGGACCATCAGTCACCAGGGGCAGACCAATCAAATGGGTCCTGCCTCCCTGCGGAGGGGGGCAGCATAGGAGAAATAATTAACAATAATGCAAATGATCTACATATACAAAAGCCAATGGCTATTTCTTCCAAAACAAAGTTCATTATGATCTTTAAGAACTTATTTTGCAATTTAAAGAAATAATACCTGTCCCAATGAACTCCAATCTAAACTGGCACTTCCAATGTACACATGTTGTTTATCCACAATCCAGAACGATGACTGCAAACGACCATCATTATAAGCAGTTAAATTTATATACATCACTTCTGCACCTAAACAAAGTAAAAATGTAACAATTAGAATTATACACTTAAATCATCCCCTCTTAAATATATTAATCCTGAAGTCACACAGAGCTCAGTGAGACATCGTTCAAAGCAACTGAGCTTGAACTTGCAGCCTCAGAGTTGTTTTAAAAATAGACTGATAGAAATTATAGAACTGTAGCTACCCATCTACAGACATTCGCAGGTTAAAATGTGTCTAGAAAATGTTTAATTCATTGTATTCATTTTGGGTATGAAGATAGCCTTGAGTTAGTAATTAAGTGTTGACTGACGCATGAAAGGAAATTATGCTAGGATAAACAGAGCACTTTGAGTTCTTCCAAAGGAAGCTTTTCTCATACAATTGTCTTGCCTCATTTTATGAATTTTACAAAAGGTAGCAACCTTCAGCTTGTAACCTTCTTATATATACTTTTTTTTTCCTGTTTTCTTCTTACCACAGAAAACCTGCCCAGGAAGGAAAAGATGGAATAACTGCCCAGTATCTTGATCTATAAAGCTAGGGGCCTCTGGTCCAAAAGTACACTTTATCACAGCATCACTATAGGACACTGTACTACTGTATACTAAGTACTGTCTTGGAAGACACCGACACAAGGTGGCTAAATAGAAAAACTTATAATACATGCCAAACAGGGAAAGAACGAAAAAGAAGCCATCTACATCAAAGATTTAGTACAAGATGGGCTATTTTTAAGAAGCCCAACATAGTGCAAATTCTTTATGTTCTCTCCCAAATGAATGGACACAAAGTACCTTTTTTTTTTTTTTTTTGGTCACACATAAAAAGGAAACCATTCTTAGCTTTTCAGTGAGAATATTTATTTATTTATTTATCAGATTTTTATCACCGCCCACTCCCCATCTATCTCAAAAATAAATATTGCTAATATTGCTAATATTCAGATATTTTTTTTAAAATGCCAAGCCTTGACAATGCAGATCAAAATAAACAACTGCACAAAATACTGTTAGTGCCAACTGTATTGGAACTTTTAGTATATACTAAAACCAGAGGGTATGATTTAAATTATTGAATGTCATCTGCCAGAACAAAATTGTCCCTGAAACCCCTCTTAAAGGATGGAAGCATACCTATCAGGTCAAGACGGAGAAACTGCAGCTTGATGGCCATATGCAGCCCAGCAGGAGTCAGGAGCAGCATTCATGTCACTCCCATTTTGGTTATACACCTGCAACAAGTGTTCAGGGTGTCACCTCTTTTTTGCCTTATCCAACTGCCTTCTCTGTACTGAGACCGCGTGTCTGTGCATATTTGGAAGTCTAAAACTCCAGCCTGCTGTTCTTAAACCTGGAGGGCTCACTGTGACAATACCCTGCAGGAGCCCTGTTCACTACAGAATTACACGAATCATAGTGCCTTCTGCAGAGACTTGTGCACTAACTGCGGATGTTTTCAGGAGAGATACCTGATCAGTTTCCACATGAGCAAGGAACCTGGTAATGCCAACATGGGTAATAGATGCACACACTAAATTTTTCTCCTACAGACATTCACACTCAAAATGGGTCCGCAGGAACTGATGTAACTTAGGCGATGCTGGCAGAGGCATTCTGCCCCTGCATTCACACGAGCACTCCAAATTTGAGATTACGTGAATGGACTTATGTAAATGAAATAATTAGTTTGTGGGTTTTGGACTTATTTTAAACCTATGAACAAATTCTGTTGTAATGGGAAGGGAATTACTATACTGTGCATATGTATGTATGTTAAGATGCAATAGTTATGTAACTAATCTAATTAAAAGGAATAATATTAATATTTAATTAAACATTGACTCCCACTGACTTTTTAAAGTCTTTTGACTTGCCCATTCTTCAGTGTGGCCTCCAACAAAGGCTGGGGCATCACTCACACCAACAAAAGTTATGCACCCCTGATATAAAGAAAAGGAACTCCCATGATGTGGGCGAAAGTGTCTTTGAGTAATACCAGGTACAGATAGTCCCTGTTTAGCGACCACAATCGGGACCAACAACTCAGTTGTTAAGCAAAGCAGTTGCCAAGTGATACCGTGACTGTGCTTATGATCTTACTTCAGCTTTCCTTTGCTTTACTGACCTGTGAAGGTTGTAAATGTGAGGATTGGTCATAAAATTACTTTTTCATCACAGTCATAACTACTAATAGTTGCTAAACAAGGCAGTTGCTAAACGAGGAGTACCTGTATCACTTGTAACAGTTCTTTTTAAACAAACAGAGGGATGCCCATTTAAATTCAAAAGTGACTACAATAATCAGATAGACATATCTTGCATAATTAACTATCCTACTCTTAATCCTGTTTTTTTTAATTGTGTAAAAAAGAATGATGATCTTAAAGTCCTACATAACATCAATTAGAACTTACTAATTATTATTTTCTACAGACCAGGATTTCCTAATGGTTTCACATCTATACACCAATCAGGCTTATTGTGGGTAAACACTTTATGCAAGATGCAGAAAATGAGTTGAAAAAGAAAGCCAAAGAAATTAAGGCAGGAAGTAAGAAAAAGAAATATAGCTAAATCCAGTTTGCACCAAAACCATTCACTCTACCTTTCTGTAACTTTCTCTCTTTAGAAACTACTTTGTTTCTACCACAGCCATATGGTGTGTTTTGTTCTATTAACTTATTTCTGCTCTTTCAGGATCTCATCCAACCATAACTTTCTCAGTCTTCCTCTTCCTCCATTCAGTCTTCCTTCAGAGACTCATTTTGCAACTGGATTCCTATTTATTTTATGCATTATTTTTCATAACAGCACCAAGATGATAGTCTGTGATTGGCACCAGAGTTTAGATGGTTGAGTATGTTTGGAACCCATTCAGTCGTTCCACCCCAGGCACCTGATGAACCTATTTGGGTTTCAGAGAGCACTTGGGGAAATTCCTGAGAATCTAATGCACAGTTTGACTGGGGCCTTAGTCGCTTCTGGAATGAGAGGGTGGGACGGCCTCGGATTGGACTGCACCTGTGCAGCTCTCTGCACATGTAGATTTCACAAGGCCCCTGGTTTTCAGAGAAATTTTGGAAGATGAACAGGCAGAAGAGACACCTAGAATGCCGCTGGAAGATGAAGAGTGAATCTGATCAAACATTGCTAACAGTGTTAATTATTAAGGATGATAGTATTACAACTAGAGCAGCAAAATGTAGTTATTTTTCTGCCCTTATTGCATCCATGGATTGCTGCCTTGTGGCCTCGTTTAGGGTAACCCAGTCCCAGAGTGAGAAACAACTAAAAAGCTCCAGAGAGATGAACTGTGGCTGAACACTGAGACTTTAGTTGATTCAGACAGATGTTCCACAGCTGAGCCTTGTGGCAATGGTTGTGCCCGAGAGGTTGTCAGCAGAGCAGCTACAAGATTGTGACTGGTTATTTTGGCCAGTAGCGAGTGGAGCTGATGAAAGAATTATAACTTTGCTTTCCAAGGGGGATTGTCAGTTGATTGGTTTGCAGATGTGCTGCTTCCAAAAGAAAATGCAAAGAAGCTGCTGCAGCCCAGCCAAGCCAGCTATCTAGTGATTAGTGGTAATGCAGTGTGGTGGCAAGGGGAGAAGATAACCCCTATTCCTTTCCCACTAGTTTAGATCCTGGTACACAAACCCAGTGGTGACATTAATCTGAAAAGTTTGTGTGAGGGGGAGGAGGAACCTAATCCCCATAGTCCAATACCCTGGTCCAACCCAGTGATGAGAAATAGAGGCCATCTACAAGGGACAGGACTGGGGGAGGTGGGAAAACTAAAGAAAACCACTAGTTATTGGACTGAACTGGCAAGGAGTCCTATATAAGTTATCTCAGAGCTTGGGACAGGAAAAGCTTCAATAGCGGCAAGAGAAAGGGAAAAAAACAACAACAGAAAATCACAACCTGTCAGCTTCCTCTGCTAAGGAATAGCTGTTCATTTCTTGTGAAACCATTCAAGAGTAAAGCAACTGGCAGGGGAGATAACAAGATGCTAGGTTAGCGAAACTGTCAGAAGTGCAGGGAGAAGGTCAGAGAGATACAGCTGAGGGGTCAGAGCCTCAACACCGTACTGAAATACATTTGTTTATGTATTTATGTATTTAAATAATTTATATATCCACTCATCTCACCGCAGTGACTCTAATAAAAGGACATTCAGCAGAAAGAATTCTGTATGTCACTTCAGGCTTGCGTCATCCAAAATACTACGCGCCGAATACCTTGTGTGCAACATTCTCCCCCTCAGGCATCCAAAGTGTCTTTCTTTTTTCATTTCATTGTTGATCATGACTATACCATTTCTTCCTCTTACATTCCACGTTGGAATCTTCTATGCCAAGAGTGTCGCCAGACAGGCCCACAAATATTGACATCCTCTCCTCAGCCAATCATAACCTTTCTTAGTAAGATAAAGTAGTCCTAGACTAGTTTCTGTCCATGCCACATGCAGCGGTCCCTGCTAAAAGTAAAGATAGTGTGGTCCGGTTGGGCCAGTGTGCCACAAAGGCAGCCCAAACCCAGGTTTATCTCAAGCAAGCTTATGCTAATCTGTGCAAGCTAGGATCCCTAGAGAACATCAAGCGAGCAAGGTTGGTACAATATCGCAACAGACACTTGGGATAGTTTTAACCCTAAAGATTAAGAAAGTATGTTGATGCTGATGAGGTCTTGTTATAAATGTGCTTTCCAGAAAACTGACTTAGAAGATGATGATGAAACTTCTGTGTGCACAACTAATTGATAATTGTACCTTTTGATCGTGCTGACAGATCTTCTGGTGTTCCTCTTTGAACGTTTAGAGAAACTTAGTGAGAAAACAAAAAAGGTAAGAGCGACAAAAATCTCCCCTTAGGCACAAACTGTGAAATGGATCCGAATAATACATAAATGCTAACTAGGTACATGCTTTACTATGACCATACTCAGAAAATGAGTCCTACTCAGAAGATGGGACTTGTGATACAGGAATACAGGAAAATAAAATGTCATCTTGTCAGAACTGCCATTTGAAACAGTGAGAAGTATGTTGTTGTTGTTTTAAATCAAAAGATTATTATTATAATTGCTTTTTTATTTGCAGTGCAGTGGATAGGGTGACTTGCTTTTAAGCATCTCCAAGATTTCATTGCTGCTTTGGATTAGAAAGGTAGTTACCTTCATCACTTAAGCAGATTTTGGAAATAAAATACTTTTTGTGTAAGCAATATTCTCTAAGCATTTTTCAAAAATATTTTTTGTATGTAAGCAAGGTCCTTTCTTTGCCAATTATTTTAAAACAGGGGACTGATTAAGCTAAATAATGGAGCTTGCTTTAGTGACTGCCAGACCCTCCCAAATTCCACAGAATACCATGGCTTCTAGCACCTTCTGGCAAAATGTTTCCATTCCCAAAATTTGTGTGACAAGAGAGCTCCACACACAGAAGAAGGCGCATAAGGTTATATTTAGTTACAGCTACACACAAACACTGATGCAGAAACACTCAGCACAGCAGCTGGAGAGAAGAGGAATCTTCCCGGTGTCCCTCTTTAGAAACACAGGCTAGAAAAGCCTCAGAGCTTGCCTTTGTTCCATCACGTTGTTTCTTCTTCTTCTTAAAGTCAATAAATGGTGATAGGAAAAAGTCAGATTGGAAAATGCCAGCAGGAACAGTGTCTTTTCCAGCAGAACCAAGTTTTGCCAAGTCCAAATTTTAGGCTTGGGCCAGCATAGTTGCTTTGGCCACCTCAGAGACTGTTGGTTAAAAAACTCTGGGCTTATCTGCCATTAGGAACAGCCGGAAGTCAGACAGTTCTCTTTATAGTATAAAAAGTCTAATTCACTTGGGAAAACAACTTTCTCCACAAAAGCATCTTATTAAGACCACACTGTAGAGCAGTCATCCTCAGTCTGATGCTGTTGGCCATGATGTCTGGAATTTGGGGGAGGTTGTTTGAAAATATATAGAGGGCACCAGAATATATAAGGTTACGTAAAGTATTTTTTTCATACATGTGGGAGATGACATTTTCCTAGGTATCTTTTACTGCATTGGGGGTAACCAGTCTCAATTGGAGTGGCAACTCTATCTGGTTGGGGGTCATGCCTTGGCATTGAAAAGAAATACTGGGCTCCAAAACACAGAGAATGGGCAGTCAGATTTTGGGAGCTTGGGGGAGCATTAAAGGGGATTAAGGCCAGCAAAGATTTAGCAGATTATTTCCTTATTTTGGTCCTGCTGGGGGCTGAAAAAATGGGGCTGGGGAGCATAGACAGCCCACACCTGGCCTTAGTTGTGATAAAAAGAATAAAAATTAAATCAGAATGAAATCTATGTGAGATGTAGAAGTATTGCTTTTTTTTTAATGTATTATTTTAGAGGGAAAAAGATCACCAGAGACAAGTAATTCAGTACAGAAAAGTTTGTATGCTTTGTATGGTTTGATCCCAAAGTCTTAATTGGTAGTTGCGTATCACTACTTTCAAAGAAATTTTCTGAAAAGGAAGTGAGATGTCTTATTATAAGTGACAGTTCTCAGGGAAAAAGAATATTGCTTTTTTAAAAACAGTCTTTAGGAGAAAAATATTTAAAAAAACAGATTAACTGCAAAGAGAAGAGCCATTTCATGTTGGATGTATTCCAGTGGCTCAGAGGCAACAGATCATATCTCCAGGCATTTAAGCTTCCCTTTTAGCTTTCTTATCAAAGGTCTGGAGATGTTCCAGAGATTCCATTAATGCAAGTCTTTGCACTCAAATGATGGGTAAGTACAAAAATAGAGTAATGCTCATATTAACTACATAAAGCTATTTTACTGTGCATTCAACTTTTAAACTGAAAATTATTTTTTTGTTATCCAAGATTACAATATTTAAAATAGTTTAATTTCTAGTAAGAGTTATATTCTACTTAAAGGAAGTCGAAGTATGTCTCCTTGTCTGTCTCTCCTCATCACTCCTTATTTAGTAATAGCTGTGAATAATTCTTTCTCCATCTTTTTCTTTCTTTTCTGCACATACACACACACACACCACAGAAGATCATATTTTCTGATGATGCTATTTGGCTTCAGTATCTTCATTGTTTAAAACAATCACTATTCCTTTTGTCGGAATTTCTTTGTTTTTGCCTGGACAAGCCATTAAGGTTACCATGGTAATTGAGTATTTCCTTAAGTATCGTCAGGGTGAAGAGGTCGAATTTAATTGTCCTCAGTTTGGGTGTTAATAGCTGCATTGCCTGGGGGAGGGCAACTTGCTTGTTACTTGTTTAGTTTCTCTTTTGCAGCCAAGTAAGCAGCACAGTTCTTTCTGAGCAGATGTGTGAATGCACAAGCCTGTAAATATGTTTTTGTGCTTTCTGTAAATAAATTTATTTTTATAGAAATGCCTGGTGTGTGATTTTTCTGATCTCTCTGGGCCAAACGCTTTCTAGCACTCTGACACTTTTCATTTTGAAATATAATGCATATGTTTCAGGAGTCTCTATAAATAACATATATATAGTGTATTATTATAAAGTACATGTTTAGTATTTTTTCTCTTTCTCATTGATTCTGCTTGTAATCCATTGGCCAAGTCAAACAGATGCAATTAAATAACCCAACACACAAATACAACTCCAACAGAGTTTTCTCTTTTGTACTGTTTCATATATTCTTATATGTGAATGCCATTAATACACACACACACACAGTATGTGTATGTGTATATACTGTATGTATGTGTATGTATATGTGTGTATATATATATATATGTGTGTGTGTGTGTATGGATATATATACACACACACACATATATGTGTATGTATATACACACACACACACACACACACACACACACAAATACACAGTTGTGCTGTTTTTCTCAGCATCTGTACCACTGAGTTGCAAAGTCTGCTTGTTTTGCATTGCACTCACCTGGTTTTTACAACCAAGCTTAGCAATGCATGATGTGACAAGGGTTGTTTTTCAGCTGGCATGTTGCAGAGCCTGATGCTCTGATTTAGGGCTGAGAAGGAGTGACCAGACCAAGGCCAACTAGCAGGAAGAACCAGAGCCTGGGACGCCCTGCTCCTAGTCCAGCACTTTAACCACTACATCAAACTGGCTCTCTATGTAACGTATTGCATATTATACATTATTAACAGTAACTTTATTACACATGTATTACTTCATGTGCAAGTCTTAGGGTTAAACAGCACTCACTTTCAGAATCAAATCGATTGGAAAAAATTGAGAGTTGTGAAGAATTGTGAGGATGGTTCATGTCTACTATTTTTTCTTCATTTTTGATTCTATATGATATGTCCTTTTTTATGTCAGAAAATATATTTGATCAATATTTCTTGTACATAAATTACATGCTTTAACCTATTCCTTATAGATTAGGTGTGGAGTAAATGTGATTGAGGACCTCCTTCATTATTTGCTTCATTATCCTACTTCTGAAATGTAATTGGAGAAATTTCTGTTACCTATATGCCAGAACAAAATTTATTGGTTAGACCATTAAAAATATTTTTCTTTTCTCTTCTATTTAGATAATGTTCTTGGGGCTACAGCCAGATTTGCCTGGTTTGTACTTTCTAGAGAGAAATTTATTCACTAGTGCTTGCAAACAAATTTTGGCATATATCTATTATATATATTTTGCCTATTTTCATGATTTGATTTTTGCAACATGTCTTTTATAACAGAAATGTCATACAAATAAAATCAAATACACTAGTTTTTTACCATGGTAAAGTTTGGTGTAGTGGTTAAGCCACCAGATTAGAAACCGAGAGACCATGAGTTCTAGTCCCGCCTTAGGCGCAAAGCCAGCAGGGTGACCTTGGGCCAGTCACTCTGTCTCAGCCCTAGGAAGGAGGCAGTGGTAAGTCACTTTTGAAAACGCTGGCAAGAAAACTGCAGGGACTTGTCAAGGCAGTTGCCAGGAGTCAGCACTGACTCAAAGGTGCACGCACACACACACACCCTGGATAAATAATACATACATACATAATAAAGTTTTTAAAGGTTAAATGAAATGCTACATAAACATTATCAAAAAGGTGGTCTTCATGCACTTGCTTATAATTGTGCCTTTTAAAGCTGAGTTACATTTGCATATTTATATTATTTTAATTAACATTTATACTTTTAATTATTTTAATGGATTGAAAATAGGGAATAATTAGTTGATGAAGTGTAAGGAAAAAAGTGATCATGTATTACTGGAATTTTGTTTTCAAGGGAAACTTCCTGAGCATAATTGTACATGTATCTTGGTTATTAGTGAATAATAACTAGAATTCTGTCACAGGAAAAACGAATCTGAAAGGTGTTCAAGATCACAGGAGTTCCTATAAAGGAGAAACTGAAAGCATAACTGTAAACACTCCTAATGAGGGGAAAGTGATAGTTAGTGGAAGAAATCAATGCCGCTGTGAAAAAACTTAGTGAAGCTCTGAAAAGCAAAAAAAAAGACACATACAGATAGAAAGAGGATAAGGTCACTAAAGAAAAGTACTCAGATACAGCTGGGAATTATATAGATGGTGTCAGAAAGGCAAAATCTTTGGATGAGCTGAAGTAGGTTAATTGTCCTTGAACAAAAGCAAAAAAGGGTTCTTCAAACTGAAAGAAAGAGAAAAGAAAGAGCAACCACAAATCTGAAAATGATACATAATGGTACGTCCTCTCAGTTGCAACTGGGGGGCAGGGAGGGAGAGGGCGAGATGGACCTCACTGACAAAAATAGCATCACAATGGAAGTCTCAGCCTTTTCTATGGGTGTTGAGATATCACATAGCTAAAAGGGGCAAAACTCACAGAATGATAGTGCTGTGTCTCTTTTGTCACTCTAATGAAAACAGATTCTGCCGATGCTTCTAGTTGCTATCTACTGTATCTCAGCTGGCATTCAACAATGGAGACAGTTACCTTTGTAAATATGTAGACTAATACAAAGGCAAATAAGCTTTTAGCTATCCAAGTCCAAAACCAAGAGGGTTTAAAGATTAGCTTAAATTGAGAGCAAAAATAGACAGGGAGCCAGTGCAGCTGCTGAAGAAACAAGGAGATCTGTTTTAATGTCTGGTTCTAGTGAACTATCTATCAACTATATCCTCAACTCACATTACTTCTGAATGGTTTTCAAAGGGAGAACCATATTATTTTATTTTTATTTATTTATCAAATTTTTATCACTGCCCATCTCCCCCCACAAAGAGGGACTCTAGGCAGTTAGTACGTTGCATTCATCTATGTTGATTATATATTAGGAAGTTTTTTGTTTGGACAAAGTCTTGAACAAAGCATCTTCTTGAAGCTGCTTTCACAGAGGCAAATTGCCTTGCCTCTTTGAACTGCACTGTGACAGCTATCAGCATGAAGTACACTGTCAAAGTCAATCAAAGCTGTCTTGCACAGGCCTCTTGTACATCACTGTCTGTCATGAAATGCTAGCGATTTGTTTGCTAAGCAAAGCTGATAAAAAGCATTTTATGCCACTGAGGCTATTTGGGTCACAAGTGAAATATTAGATCCAGCAACTGAAGTGTGCAGTGCCCATTGGACAGCATCATTTCCATATCATCTCTGCTGAACTTTGATTAACTTGCCCTTATCCAGTTCAACACTAAGCTGAGAAATAAGCCTTCTTAAGGCATTATAATTCTATAAAATAAATATGGAAGCTGTACACATGCCAGTTGTCCTCTACCCAGGTGTCAGTATAGTGTTAATACCTACAGGAAAGAGGCCTTCACTTGATGAACTGTACATGCTAAAGCTTCTATATAATCTGGGACCCTATTAGCACAGAAATCTTGTTTTTATGAAGTTCTCCCAGTGTAAAATACTGAGGAGGAAGATTTCTTATATAAAGATCTCTTATGTATAACACACCACTCAAGATCCATGGATGGCCTAATTCAATATTTCATGTAGCTGTTCATGTGATAAGACAGAACCTCATTGTGTAAACACAAAGAGTTGAGAGACTTCCAGTATCATCTTCTGGAATGATATACTGAAAGGTCCAGAAGCATAAGCAAATTTATAGCACTCCATCTTGTCACAGCAAGGATTACCTGTCAAGAGTGGTACACAATAGTCCACTGATCAAGTCTAAAGCCCAGTTTAAGTTATTCCAAATAAGTCTCACTCAAAATACTGTGGCATATGCAGCAACCAGTTTGAAAGCTATGTCCAATAGAAGTCAATGGTAAGTTACTGCTATTAGTAGAAGAAGTAGATGTAGTAGTACAATAGTATTTTATTTTTCACGTGCCTATAACTGGGAAGGCTTTTTCGGGACTCATTTCACAATAGCCTCCTTCACTATCTGAGACTGCTTCAGTTTTGAAAAGGAATTACCACTTCCTGCCTTCATTGATCAATCTCTTTCTGATCGTTGCTATTAGCCAAAAAAGGGATGGGTACAGCACATAGATTATTAGATTCCATGGTTGAAGAAAGTTGCCCAGTGGTTTGAATTTATTTAATAGCTGCATTGTGAAATTTTGTAATAGATTTCGTATCTCTCATCAAGTGTTGGCACAGGCCAATTTACATTGTTCATATATTTGAGTATTCAATCACAAAAGCAACTTATATTTTCTAATATTAACCTACTTTCCAGCACCATAGGACACTACAGTAGAAGATATCTCTGAGATCACAGGAAAATTCACATGTTCTACATTCTTTCTAATGTTCTAGATTCCTTTATCCACACCATTATACCTAGTATAAATAGTTTGTGCTTTATACTATTGTCACATAACCAATAAGTATTTTGCAAGTATTTATGCTCAAAGACAAATATGGTATGTCTTACTGAGAAATAAAGGAACAAAATATATATTTACCTCACACAAATATTACACTTAACAGTTTAGACAACATTTGTGTGGTAGATTTTTATTATTTTTCCCTTCAACCTTTATGGTGATCACTCACCTCTGATCAACATACATAAATCATGCTATTCCCTTTCACAGTAAGCAGAATTCTTCACAGTGCAGAAAAGGAGTAAGAACTAGTAAGCCACAGGAATTAAGGCATGAGTTAAGAAATGTACAAGAAATATTCATAAATCTAGTTTACACTATTATTCACTACACCTTGGCACAGATTCCTTACAAAAGACCACTTACTATCCACTATTTTCTACCAGCATCTGCATGTCTTAAAATGTTATCTGTCTCATCTTGAATAAACACTGTTCTAAGGTACATACCTTCGTCTACCTGCTTTAACTTTTCAGCATTTATGCACAACATACATAGTCAGTCACTCCATTTTCCTGTTAGATACAATTGATAATCTGAAACATTAACTTCTGAGCCATACTTCATTGCCTTATATAATCTATCTTAAACTTGCTGCAATTTGTTTGGGCTTCATCTGCATAGGAAAGTCCCGTACACAGACATTCACATTCCCAACTAACATACAGTACCTCTAATGTCACCACAAGCATTCCATTATGTATTTGTCCATAATTACATAAATCACAGATATGTGTATAACACATATTATTTCCTACTCAGTGCTGAGCCATTTCCGAAGCATTCCATTTATTCTGGGGCAAGTTTACTTCCATCATATACTGATTTTATTCACTTCTATCATTCGTTTTTTCTAATTCAATGTTCCTTCTCACATTCCAATGTGCTTGAATAATCTCCTAAAGAGTGAAAGTCTGGTCTGCATATCTCTTGCCCAACAGATGCCGTAGCTTCCCAGTGATATGAAACATTTATCAGAGTATCCTATAAATATGTTAAGTCAATTGTTTGGTACTGCATGATACATTTAATTCATGTGATTAGGCTTGCTTTATGATTTGGAATTTCTCTTTCACCCTTCCCCATTGCAGATGCACGTGAACAGCAAGGTAGAGATAGCTTGAAATAAAATCGGAAGGGCATACATTCTATATGGCTTGCCATTTATGCCCAAGAATTCATCATGTGGATCTGCAGTTTTGAAATACTCTTATTGGCACTTTGTAAAAGGGTAGAGAAAACTGTGTACAGTAGTAGCATGTAATAAAATGACTGTCTATATGGAAAGGCCACCACTATAATGCAGTTTCAAGTAGGTTTCATGCTGCTTGTTCATTTGAATAGAACTTAATATGTTCTTTCATTTATGCAGACTGGCAGATTAATGGCTCCAGATCACCTAGCAAGTCTATGGAAGAGCTGGGAGTAAAGTCAAAGTTCACATCCAA
This sequence comes from Candoia aspera, assembly GCF_035149785.1. NCBI lineage: Eukaryota > Metazoa > Chordata > Lepidosauria > Squamata > Candoiidae > Candoia > Candoia aspera. The sequence continues at coordinate 69,740,840 of NC_086153.1, read as the reverse complement.
GTACAAATACAATTCACTGGATCACACTGAATCCACAAGCGTCAACATTCAAATATAGAAGCTCCATGGGAACTTAAGGGAGATTTTCCAATTTTTCTTTTCCAAATTTCTTTTTCTTTTATTTATGCAAGTCTAAATTTCCGCATTATTTTCTCATTCCAGGGTAACTTACCATCATTCTGTTGGCCATCTCATCACAGCATCTGGTTTCACACTTCCCTGCAAAGTGAATGAGAAAATGAGCCTGATTTTTATGTGCTGGTGAATTACAAAGAAGTTCTAGAATGGGAGTTTTCTTTAACTTTTACCTCCCACCTCCCAAATAGAGGCAATGCATCTAACCTTAGGCTTCAGAATATCTTTTAACAGTAAAAGCACTGATCCTGTCTCTCTCCCTCTAATATTTGGTTAATGAAACTTTGTGCAAGAATTAGCTGACATTCCCATAGAGCATCTTGAATAATTGAATGTTGACACCGTAATGGTTTAAAACATTGGGGAGCTGAATATCGATGAACATGTACCTTCACTAGGCAACACAGTAGACCCTTTCAGTGCGTGAACAGGGACACAGTAAATACTGAGAGTAAATTATGAGTTACATAAAAGTGTAAAAAACAGAGAGAGGTTATTAAAAAGAGAAATCTACACCTGAGTTGCAGCAGTGGATTGTTCTGTCATCATTTGAATTAATCACCCCCCCACACACAAAGGGAAAGACTTTCAAGCAAAATGGTCAACGTTTTTGGAGTTCTGTTTATAACGTAGTTTTTTCAGGTCCCCCCTTTTAAAGTTTCTTTTAAAATTATTATTGTGATATTGGTTTAAATTATATTATTTCACTGTTTTTATTTTGTTAAATGTTAGTTCACAACTCAGTCAGGATTCAAAAAAGTTACTGTTGGACTTACAATGCCAATTTATTTCTATGCTTCCATTATCTTCTGTTTAATCCAGTAATATAACAAAATATTCCAAAGGAAAAAAATAAGATGTTCTATTTTATGAATTTCCCATGTCTTACCAGATATAAAATTATAATTAGCATGGGGCTTCATATCAACAATCTTTCTAATTGATAAAAAAAATCCACATAAAAAGAAACATAAATAGCATGCATCAACAAATAAACAGAGGATTCCCCAAGCGGTAATATTTAAATCAGAAAATATCACCATGATTCAGCTCCTTCTTCCCAATATAAAACAAACAGAAATAGTAATGAACTAAACATACAGAGGGGGCAAAAAATCCCTGTGCTTCTCCGTTTAGTGTTTGGCACATTCCCTCACCAAAATGCAGTCTTGCCTTTAAAAAAGAACATTTAGAACTATTTTTCAAAATGCTGTATCAGACAATTCTTGATTTTGAACAACTGAGTGTACTGAAAGTATTTTACAGATAGAAATCTAGTAGACTGTGATTATTTCAACAAACCTGTATCTATCCCAGTTACCCATTTCCATACGGCTTATATTAAGAAGCTATAAATGCCATATTTAATAATCAGAATAATAATTTATGATTGATTGCCATTTCAGTTTTAGAATCTGTCCATTATGCTTAATTTCCTGTCTCTGTGTATTTTCTGAAGAAGAATATTAGGAAAATTAATAACTTTAATAATAATATTCTTCAGAAATAGTAAACCAACCTTTTTTACCACATTTACATCTAAACTCACATTGTAAGATAATAGCAATCAATTTAATTTAACATTAAATTTTAGAATGAGTTGCTGTGGTATTGAAATTAAAATATTATAAAACAGCTAAACAGATCAATTAAATTTTGAGCCTGAACGGAAAAACTTCAGGTTTCAAATATATCCCTTTTTCTTAGAACTTTTAATGTACATTAATTAAATATACATTTAATTACATTAAAATGTATAAGTAATTTATACATTATTTTTCATATTAATAAACATTAGCGTTCTTAAAACATCTCCACAAAACAGAACAGATTACAATTTAGGCAAATTCCATCTATGTCTTCCATGTTAGCCTTGCATTTTTAAGTAATTATATTTGTTACAATAGCGTTTGTAAAATATTGTAAAATAAGTATATAGGACAGTGGAAAAACGAGTGTTTTCAAATTTGCAAGTATTTATTTAGTTATTTAGTTATACAGTTATAGAAAATGTATCCTTTATCATACTGGTGATAAAAGACCATTCATTTTCAATTGCTTGTCATTACAAGTAGACAGGCTGCACCCTAAGCATGTAAGTACTAGATTTGGATGTAATTTAGAAACACACCACTTAGGTAACTTCTTAGTACTTTGTCATATGCTGCAATCATGCAAATAATGCCCTTAGACATAGATACTCATAGTACAAGGGTTAATTTTACCTATCAGGATTTTTTGTTTGGTTTCTAAATTTAATAATAATGCAGACAAATAAAATACTTTTTAAAAAAGAAAATAAGTTTATAGCTTTGATTTGTTTGGCTCAAAGTGTTTTTATTTCAGAAAAAAAAACCCAAGTTCTGTTAAACACAGTATTACAGTATTACCACAATCCTCTAGATCTTCAATATAAACACTTTACCAATAAAGTAATTAAACAATTAATGGTATTCTAAACTGTGACCGTCCAATGTTGCTTCATTATCTGTCAAATACAATGTGAAATTTTAATATTTGACAGAACTGAAACAAATAAATACAGCAGTCCACAAAATAAATATATTTCAATAAGGCTGAACACTGCATCACCATGCATATAAAATTGGCAAAAAACCTGAAATCTACATAATGGATTAAAATCTATATTTGTATTCTGTAACAAACAGTTACATTTTATTTATACATTTTTAAAATCTTATATATTATTAAATGCTATATCACAAGGATAGAAAAATGTTCAGGTTCTCTTATCACACTGATAGATTTTTATTTTCCAATATGCAGAGAGCTTAACTTCAATTATTTGTTTAGAACTTATTAATACAAAACTGTATTATGAATACCCCTCCAACAAAGTCTCAGAGTATGCCATATTAATATATGTGATTTATAAGGTATATTTCCATTTTGAATTGATTATGCTTTAAAATCATCACGATTTACAATTAAGTAACAAAGAAGACAGGTTTCACTCCACCACCATAAAATTATATAACTCTCAATTGGAAAGGTTATTCTTGATGACCAATGAGGGAATCTGTGGTACTGCAGAAAAAAACTGAGTGCACTTGTAGGTTTGTTCTTTGTTAATTAACAGCATCAAGTTAAAGATTTATAAACCCAACAACAGTGCTTTCTGTTTTAATATGAATTGTCATGATTTGATCGAAGTGAAAGCATTTATTCAACACAAAATATTTAATCATGTTCAACTTTTCCACAGAAATCAATGAAAATTAAAAATGCTTGACCTTACAAGGTGTAATCCAGCCAATAGTTTTGCACACTGTATCAACAACCCACATATGAGATGTAAGCAAGATAGCTTTATCACAGTAATATAAGACAAAATAAAGCTCATACCCTTACCCTTTTTTTCCAAATCATTTAATAATTTGGACTCCTTGTGAAGAACATCACTCACTAATTTGATTTCAATATTTTGGGACAATAATTCTTCCAATTTTTCAAAAATATGTTGCCCCTATAAGAAAAGATTTGTTTATTTATGTAAAGCATTTATATGGCTGCCCATCTTAAACCAAACTCTGGGTGGTTCACAACCAAAAATAAAAGCAACATAGGAACAATGAAATAAAAACCTTAACATGAAAAAGACTAGGCACCACAGCTAAACCTTCCCATGCAACCCACAACAAGTTCGTTCTGTGCCAATCTCACCCTATCCCAGTGCTTCGGGGAAACCCCAGGTCTTAAGTGCTTTTCAGAAGGCTAAAAGGGTGAGGGCCTGCCAGACCTCAGGGAGAAGGGTGTTCCACAGGGCAGGGGCTGTCACGGAAAAGGCACACTTCCTAGGTCCTGTAAGATGGCAGCATTTAAGGGAAAGGATCTAGAGCATGCCTACCCTATCTGATCCGGTGGGATGGGCAGCTATCTTCAGGGATTTCATTATATACAAATCAATGTGTTTGTGGAACATGGGGAGCTTAAAATGAAGTCAAGAGAACAATTGACTACAGAGGGATTTAGTTTTCAGTGGTTTTCATATGCACAATTAAGAGTTTTAATATAGATTAAAAAGTAATTGGAATTGAAAAACATAAAACAGAATCTGAAACTGAATTGTGTACAAATGATGAACATTTGTTAAGGTGCATAAACTTTTGCTGAGATTTGAAACAGAGGAAGAACAAGTTAAACAGTGCATGGGCTAAGAATTTTGGTTATAATATACAGATGGACCAACGGGAGAGAATGTGGTTAAAAGGACTGAAATTCACAATGTGTTACGATTTAAGAGAGAATTTTTACCAAATGATGTACCGTTGGTGTATGACGCCAGCGAAATTAGCTAAGATGTATAATGGTACTTCTAATCAGTGCTGGAAATGTGTAAAACATAAAGGGTCATTTTACCATGCAAGGTGGACTTGCGAAAAAGCAAAAAATATTGGATACAAATAAATATGATGCAAAGAATTCTAAAGACTAACATTCAAATGAAACCAGAATTGTTTTTATTGGGACTTATGGATAACCAATTAGAAAAGACTTATGGAAGATTGATTTTGTATATGGTAACTGCAGCGAGACTATTGTATGCACAAAGATGGAAAAACACTGAAATACCCACAATGGAAGAATAGATTGTAAAAATGATGGAACTCATGGAAATGGCAAAATTCACCTGTCTAAACAGGGATAAAACAAGTACTTTTATTAAAGACTGGAAAGACTTTTTGCTGAAAATGGAAGAAAAAATGAACTGATGATTTATGAATTTGCTGATTAAAAGGGGTTGATTATGCAAAGAAGAGAATAATGATGTAAGTTTAATGAGGGAGGAAAGAGGGTAAGTTTGTAACTGCTGTAAATAAAATTATATTTCTTTTCTTTCTTCTATTTGTATTTCCTTTCACACTTTTCTTACCTTTTCACTTCACATCACTTTTTTCTTCTTCTTTTATTTAATCTTACTTTATATTATTTCATGTTTATTTTTATCTTTGAAAAAATTCTTAATAAAAATTGTTTTTTAAAAAATCAATGTCGTCATGTCCGTGTGCATGTGTATAATATACTGTACTATATTGTATGATAACGCTTCTATAAAACTTATAGAAGAAGTATCCAGAAGTATTTGAAGCTTCTAAAGCCATGAAGATAATAACAAGCAGAATGATATCTTACATTCACCTTAAATAAGAACATTTTGCAAGATGTCTAATTTTAAGCCAAAAAGTTAACATGACTGGAAGTCTTTACACTATTACAAAGATCAGTGAGCAATTTTGAAGAGCAATTAGATGCTAAATTTTGAAAACGTCCTTGGCATAGAGATTGCAAACTATATAGCTTCTAAAATTCATCTTATGTACTCTGGCTTTTTAAAAGGATGACAAGGTTGCAAGGTAGGATAATATTGCAAGCTTCTGATAATATTAAGTTGCTAATCAGTATTTTAGAAATGCAGTCACAGAAACTTGAATTTGGTAATGCTGACTCTACTGAATGCAGAAAAATCCTTTGATATGATACCGATTACATTTTTTGAGCATGTCTGGAAGCTGTTAAGGCCTGGGTGGGAAGGAGCAGGCTTATTCCCAGCAAAACACAGTGCTTTGGGTTTGGAAGCCAATTGACTCAAGAGAAATGCTGTCTTTAGTTCTGGACACGGTCATACACCATGTGCAAGTGCGCGTGCGCACACACACACACACACACACACACACACACACATGGAACTAGCTTGTAATGTTTTTTGAGCAGGTCGGTGATGGGGAGAGAGGCTCCTCAAATGTAAGGTGTTGCAGGCCCCTACATACTCCCTGGACTCTCCGATCCCAGTTGATGAGCAAGTGACAGCTGAGGCCAGGAATTTCACCTGGGGTACCAGTTACAATCCACTCTGGAACAGGAGGCTCTATTCACCAGCACTCATGCCTCAGTCACCTCTCAAATGGACTATAGCAATGCATTCTACGTGCTCTGTCCTGGAAGTGCACTCACAAGCTGAAAATGGCTCAGAATGTGGCTGCTTGTGGAGTTAAGGGTGCTTCCCAAATCACCCATATAACAGTCCTACTTCAACAGCTGCACTGGTTGCAGGTACAATTCGAGGTGCTGTCTTTCAGCTTTAAAGCCTTGCATGGTTCAGAACCTGGATATCTATAGGATTGCCTTCTCCCCACAATATCTGCCAATACATTCAGTTAAAACACCTTTTAACTACACAATTCAGATCTGAATTATTAGCAACTCCTAAATCTCTAAATCACTCGTTCTATTACAAAGTATTTTGGAAGAGACTAAACCTTCCAATGAGTCCATTTAGATTGAGGTGGGCTGTAAATATAGTATTTTAAAACAAACATACTGAATTTCTTATATATAGCTGAAGTTATTGGTAGTTTGTAGGAAATTTGGGTTGTAGAGAAGGAATATCCTATTTTAACAAATTTGTGATCTTGTAGTTAAAGAATATTAATTATAGTCCTTATAGTCTTAACATGAGATTAATTCATCAAAATATATTTTTCATGTTTATTGGATACCTCAGAAGTTTTAAAAAGTATTGTATCAATGTTTTTATAAAACTAAAGTAATTTAGACAATCAAGTTTCTTTCTCATTATAATGAGACTTTGCAGAGAGCAGAAATAATTGCTTTTGCCATATATTAGAAATACTTTTTGTTCTAACTACAGAAAAAAAATGATCAGACTACTTGAAATTGCTGTGATAAACTGACATGTTACCAGAGAACAGTCAGAAAGTGCTAAGTGGTTTGACTGACAAAATGGGCATCATCTATCTTCTACTGCAGCCTTCCCCAGCTTGGCATCTTCCTTAAATTACAACTCCCAGAATCCCAGCTGGCATCATTGCAATTCAACAGTCAGGAAAGTGTCAGGATGGTTTATTAGAATATGTAAACTAATTTAGTAATTTTGAAAGAGATTTCTTTAGGGAAAGAACTTTATTTTCTTTCTAAATGCGTATGAAAAATAGCAGTATAATAAAACACAAAAAAGCCCATGATCAAGCTAGGGAAACTCTCTTTACAATCTGGTATCATAGTTTTCAGCATTAAACTTATCATATGACCCGAAATATTAATACTTACTCTGAGAGACTATTCTATGGGCAATTGGTTCAATCTCAGAATGAGAATAACCTGAAGTTATTTTCTTATTTTTACTAAACCTGAATGATTCAGACTCAGGCAAGACTGAACTGTAAAATGTAAACCAAGCAGACAATCAAGACTTGAAAAATGTAAAACATGTACCTGCCATGCAGTTGGATGACTGTGACTGAGGTTCCATTGGGAAGACACTATGTCAACAGATGTTTTAGCCATATTAAGTAAATTCATCCACCCTTGGAAAAGAGACAAATGGGATGGTGCACTGTCTGAATAGTTTATGCCTTCAGGAATATTTTCCACAAGAGCAACTCTGAGAAGACACAAAGAAAACACAGTACAGGTTTTCAAAGGTTCCCATTTCAGAAACGCATCAGCTATCTGCAAGGGCACTCTTACGATAGGCGGGAGGGTACAATCTTCAGTGTCTGCCTGGACTGAACATCTGGAGTTTGGATACCAGGAAGCGGTGGGTGGGGGACTTGTGCTCACTACTCCACATATACTTCCTCTACTGCATTGTGTCTCTGAAAAATCCTACCCTTTCTACTTTGTAAGGCCATATTTTGTTCCCAAATTAGCACTAATGATTAAAAATGCTATCTAATTTCAGATTTAAATATGTTTAGGATCATAGTGAACATTAAGTAAGTGATATTAGGATCTATTTTTGCCTCTCAATTAGTCTAGTGCTGCTTAACTTAAATGGTGATAGGAATCTCTAACATCTCAGACACAGTCCTTTACTAATCCTGCTACTCTCTCTCTCGGTAAAGGCAGGAATTATGTGGAATGAAAACAAACATTTTAGGTGATCTTTTATTTAATCTTTGACCATATTCTCAAGAAAATTAGATTCAATGTTTCTACAGAAGCAAAGAAACTTGGCCATGAATTTATTATAACTGAATAATTCTTTGGGCAGAATAATTCTTATCCTTGGTTGTGAAATTTACCAGGCTTCCAGGTGAAAAGGTGCTTTTTATTTATTAATTCATTACTTTTCACCTGATAGTTCATCCATAATTTACATGGTTGGCATTAAATAAAAGAATGTGACATGAACTCTCAGTTAAGTGTATATTAAAATAAAGGCATTTTAAAATTGATTTCATTTTTTAAAAAACCATATGACTTAGATTTCAAAAATGTTAAGTTTTATTATATTATCTGGTTGAAAATAAAATCTGAAGCGTGTTAAGTATAATGTGAGGTGAAAGGTCCCCTATGCAAGCACCGAGTCATGTCTGATCCTTTGAGGGGACGCCACTTTTGCAACATTTTCTTGGCAGACTATAGAGCAGGGTGGTTTGCCATTGCCTTCCCCAGCAAGCTGGTAACTCATTTTACCGACCTCAGAAGGATGGAAGGCTGAGTAGAGTTGAGCTGGCTACCTGAGAATCCAGCTTCCCCTGGGATTGAACTCTGCCTACCACTCTGCCCCACACGAGGCTCTAAAGTATATTATTATTATATATAATACATATTATATATATATATATGTGTGTGTGTGTGTGTGTGTGTGTATGCATGTATATATATATATAAATATATATATATGTATGTATGTAAGTAATATAAGTATAATATTAAGTAAAATACAAAGGTTATATTGGGAGAAAACCTCTAAAGAGATTCTGCTAGTCAGTGCAAATAGTACTGAGTTAGACCAGTTGTTTGATCTCTATCTTCCTATGTTGACCATCTCTCGGAATAAGATTAACAAGGCAACTAGGATAATAATAGAAACAAAAAGCACAGTGTTAAATTTTGCATTATATTTTCACTATGAGACAAATATTTTTCCATTAGAAGAAATTCTGTTTTAATGAGAATTTTTCTTCTGTGTTAAGTAGCAACAGATTTGCAGATTGCTTCTGGGGAGAAGCATGAATAAATATTAATGAATAAAACTGAAAATACTGACCTGGCTGTACTACATATTGAAAGGAAGATAAACATGAACAAGACAATCAGGTCAATGAAGTCTATACTTTATTTATTTATAAATTTAGCCACCACCCATCTCCCCCCAAAGGGGGGACTCTGGGCAGTTTACAACAAAGATAAAAGCATTAAAATACCATAAATAAATATAAATATAATATTAAGCATAAATACAATATGAAATCCAGATGACAATAACAGCTGGAATATCATTCACGTGTATCTAAAGGGCACTAACCATTTCCAGGTGGGATTATTTCCCCTCCCACCCCAGGAGAGGTGGCAGAACCAGGTCTTCAATTGTTTTCAGAAGGCTGTGAGAGATGGAATCTGTCTTATCTCTGGGGGAAGGATGTTCAAGAGGGCGGGAGCCACTGCAGAGAAGGCCCGCTTCCTGGACCCCGCCAGATGGAATTCTCTTACAGACAGGATCTGTAACATGCCCTCTCTGCATGATTGGGTGGCACGGGTTGATACAATGGGGATGAGATGGTCCCTCAGGTACCCTGGACCCATGCCATAAAGGGCTTTAAAGGTAATAACCAACACCTTGAATTGCATCTGGAAGCAGACTGGTACCCAATGCAGCTCACGAAGCAATGGTGTAACATGTGCCAATCTAGGGGCACCAAGAATTGCCCGTGTGACTGCATTTTGGATCAGCTGTAGCTTCCAGATACTCTTCAAGCGTAGCCCCATGTAGAACGCATTGCAGTAGTCTATCTGGGAGATGACCAGGGCATGAGTGACCATGTGAAGGGTATACTTCATATTAAACACATTAAAACACATTTTAACTTACACTGACACTGATAAAATATTAAACACCAAGGTAGGTGTTGGTCTTTGACAAGGAAAACAGTGAGTGAGCATAAATTATACATAAATGGTGAAAACTAAACCAAGTAGGTGAATGCCTATACCTTGGTAGAATGTTTATTAAAGATATAATTAATGAGAAATTTAAGATGTAAAAATACTGGTAAAAGGATCAGAGGTAATATATGGTCTGTTATGATGAATGAGTGTTTGTCAAAAGGGGTATGAGAACATGCTTCTCCCACTAAATTATATAGAAATGAGAGCTGGATATATCAGGAAAAAACATAAAAGTAAGTTGAATTCAGGGTGAAAGGTGTATTTAAGAAGTAGGTGTGATTAACCAAGAAGAGAGAGAAAATTATGAATAGGTACTAAATGCATGTGGATGTGGAGTGACAAGTACAAAAGAAATATGTTGAGGTGATTTGGCCATATTGAGAGAATGAATGAGAATCCCACTCCAAAATAAGTATAGGAAGGAAGAGTGAATAGGTTGAGAGGAAGGGGAAAATTGAGCTAGATATGCTTAGATGGAATCAATGAGATCCTTGAAAAAAAATGTGAGAAGTTTAATGAAGAAAGCATGATGTATGAAGCAATGCCAGTTTGCAAGGATAGAAAAGTATAATACAGTGAATTTGTTGGTGTAAAATAGACTTGGCTATGTTGCTTTTATTTTTCCTTATCTCTGATGTTTACTTTCTTTGGCTTAGTATTTCTTACTCCTTTTCTGCACTCTCCCTACACTGCTTACCCCAAAGTGCTTCACATGTGTTTATTATGAGTTTGTGTAAAACCTGAAAAGCAGTATACTGTAGAAACAACCATTCGGGGATTATATGCCTCTGAAGAAGCAAAATATCCAGTCTCTCTTGCAGTCCAAGACAAAATAGCCATGAAGCAAAGTTCCCAGTGACCTTGGGGGATGGGAAATACCCACAGCAGCCTAAAGTAGCCAATAGAAGCTGGGTAGTCCCAACCCCATACCACATTAGTAACCAAATGATCAGTGAAGCATGGCAGATCACATCCACAGAAAAGAGCGTGTTGGGAGAAGACAATAACACTATTTCAATACCAGGACAGTTAAGGATGACATTATGCTGCCTGAGAATTGAGTTAGGGATAAGATGAAGGCAACCCCATGATGATATGGCAGAAAAAAAGAAGTTGCTTTTTTTGGGGAACATTTGTGCTGTGGTTAGGGGAAATAAGGAAGAGCCACGTTTTATAGAATGAATTGCTCATGCTGAAGAATGTACTCTGAGAATAATAATATAGATCAAACAACCCTCCTATTAAGGGACTGCCTTACCCAGTATGGTTTTGTGAGGACATCTAGACATCTCTTGGCAATGGGAGCATGGACCAGAAGGTAGGCCTTCTCAGTGGCAGCCTCCAAATTCTGGAACACATTATCCCCAAGAGATGTGTCTGGCCTTCTTATTTTTAACACTGAAGAAGATGGTAAAGTTTTCCTTTACAAACAGGATTTTGATACCTTCGAGTATTAAAGAACCATTGTAAATTTTAAATCATACTGTGCATTTTAAATGAGTTTTAATTGAGAGAATTTTTGGATGCTTCATTTATAGTGTTGTACAACACCAAGAATCTTTAGATTGGATGATATAAAAATTATTAACATAAATATAAAAATAATTGTTCCTTAGGTTGACTGAAAACTATTGATTAAAAAACAATATTAAAGACGACCTGAATGACTTTTTAGAAAACGGAAGCAGTTACTGGTCTGATTTTTGTTGGGCAATGATTTCTAAAATGTCACCCAGGTTTTGTTAACTGGTTGCATCAGGACTGATATAGAAGCTGGTTTGACATTCTCAAACAATCCTTGTAAGTAGAAATTCATTGTCCAGAGGAAAGGGAATAACATGTACTGATTGCTGCACACAATAGCCATGGATATTAGGACCTGTACAAATGGCAACTGAAGGAGGAAAAACCTTCTGCTGGCTTTGTGGTCTTGAAGCCTATTGCTGAAATCTATAAAGACTTTGCAAGATGTTATTCAAAAGACTGGTCATTAGCTACCCATCCAGGTGGTAATGGCAGACTTTTGCGTGGCTTACTATATCTGCCCTAGCTTGGGAAAATGAGGTGGAGTTTCTTACAGATGGCTCTAAGTCAGGCCAGATGAGACATACCACTTCTGTTCTAAGATGGGGGGGGAGGGTTCCAGTGAACTGCTGCGTATGGGTGTGGTGGATGGATGGATATACGAAAAACAGTTTATTTTCAGAAAGTTACTCAAGAGCACTGAGAAAATACACTAATTGAGAAAAGATTTTAAACATTCTAAATTCTTACCAGAAACAAGAACAAGACAAGGAATACTAACATTTTGCAGTACATTTTATCACGTATTATTGATATACAAAAATGCAAATGTGAATGAAAAAGAAGACTTTGTGATTTGTGGAGTCATGGAGATTGCTGATGCATGTCATTTAAAGAAAACAAATCCTTATAAGCCACATGGTTAACTTATTTGTTACGTTTCCTAATGTCAAAAATGTCATGGGTCTCTATGGTAACTCATCTCCTCCTTTGTTATCTAATACGTGAAGGTGCATCAGCCCAGCAAACAGTAAAAATAAAACAACTCAAATCCAACTAAATTCCACAACACAACAAGACAGAGAGAAAAAGTAAAACAAGAGAAGATAAAAGGAAAAAACTAATTAAAAAGACCATTTATAAAATATGCCTGGGAATAATTATAAAAGGGTTCTTCCATATTGCAGTGAGTATCTCTGCAACACAACTGCCAAATTTCTTGTTATTATTTTTATCAAGGCTTTCTTGATTTGCAAGAACTATTCAGACTGCTAATTCCAATCCTTTGTTCCTTTTGAAATCTAGCTTAAAGCACTTTCCACAGGGCAGTTATGTTTTTTCCTGACATAAAAATGGTTGGAATGGTTGTGTGTATATCAAAGCATTCTTCAAATATAAAAAATGTGGTCTGTGCATAGCTCTCAATATGCTTGCTTGCACAATATCAACACAAAATGCATGGTTTATTGTTTTAAACAGAAGGTCACAATGCTTCATTAAAAATGCCCCTTTTCTTAGAAAAAGAAGGAAAAAACAGGCAAATATCAAATTTATACATAGTGTAAGAAAATATAATTTGAATTAACAAATAAAAGCTGTAAATATATATACATATAATAATTTAAAAAGAAAAAGATAGGAAGAAAAAAATATAAAAACTTAAAATATTCTTACTCATATTTCAAAATGTATGCACTAGATTTTATGGTACTTTATTAACCATTAATTTAAACACATGAAATCTAATTTCACTTTACATGACTATTAATACAAATGCCTTTTTATGGTTGTTGCACATGATAATCTACATCTTACTTCTTACCTGTAAATTACTTCATTTCCCTATAAAAATGATAAACTACCTGTCATTCACAAAGAAACCCAGAGCAGTATCCGTAATATTATCAAAAGAAAAAATACAATAATATCAAAGTTAGTTATCTTATAAGCATAAAAGAACCAAATTATCTCAAAAAATAACTTACAAAATTACGAAAGTGAGGATGCAAGCTTTGATTTAATGCTGAAAAGTAAGGTAAGTGTCAAATCTATGGCCCCCAGCAGGGCAGTCCAAACCAAGGCATCAGTCTTAATGAACGGGCAGGATGGTATGGGAACAGATATTCCTTCAGATATTGGAAAAATACATTATTTTATCCAGTTCATGATTCTCAGGTGAGAAAAATACGAACTGTGCATCAGTTGCCATAAGCTGGGCACTGTCCATTTTAAGATTTGAGGTAGCTCTTCTCCATTCTTTTTTCTTTTTTTTTTAAGGATTAGAAGGCAAGGAACTACTTTAATTGCTAGTTATTTCTGCTCTGCAAAAAACTCGTTGGATTGTAGATTATGGCTTATACAACAACAACAAAAATATTTCAGACTTACTGGACCCCGTTATGTTGGTATTGAAAATGAATGGCTAGACCATCATGTAGTTGGAGAGGCAACCAGAATAAAGTTCATTAAAACATGTTTTTGCAATGTCCTAAAGTTATTAGGTTCTGGGAAGACATAATTATGTACATTAATTTGACTTTGAATGAAGTTTCAGATGCATATATTTTTTTGAACTATATACCTACTACATGGAAACTGACAGCTGGACAACAAATGGATTCTCCGTGCCCTTATTATTGCCAAGTGATTAGTGATTCAACACAGGAAAGACAAATTTGTGATCCCAATTACCCAGGGGAGTGAAAACCTGATGTTATTTGTGTCTTCTGAACAAACTCTCTACAGAAGTAATTTATGCACAGATTACAATGAAATATGGTTATCTTTTAAACTATTATGTAAAAAAGATATTTTTCAGTAATGTTAAACACTGTTACTTGATATGTATTGTTTTTCTTCCTCTGCCAAGTTCCAGGTATTTGAGTTTTTGTCATGTTCATTGTTTCAATGTATAGTATACATCGTAATGTTTCACATGCCATGGCACTGAAGCGCGTTTCTGTTTGGGAGGGAGCTGCTGTGAAACCTTGTACCAAGCTCTGTATCTGTGTTCATTACAATGGAATGTGTTTGGGTTATGTTCTCTGTTCAAGGACTTTTCCGCGGACCATCAGAAACCGTTAGGAGCACCTGGGATTGTGAACTTGGGAAGATTCTATGGGGGGAAGGGATCTCATTTACACCGAGGGTTTTTAGTTTGCATTTGGCGCTCTTTTATCATTCTCAGCTTTCTCTGTGATCCTGCATACTATTCTTTAATAAATCAGATATCTTTGAATTCCTGCTCATGAGTCTGATAGTGTTTTAGAATAGGCAACCATTACAGTTTTACCCTTATTAATCCAATAATATGACACAAAACCATATTGCTGCATACATTCCATTAACAGTATTTAAAAGTCTTTGGGATGAATAATCATCAGCAATTTATATTCTTACACTGCTAATTTAACTCCTGGGATTTTATTTTCTTGATGTATTTTGACTGCCACTGTTTCTAATATCAATAAAAATTAAAAAGGAGAAAAGACCCTTATTCATGTGAGAAAATTAGGGCCACAATCCATTTTTTCTAAATTGCAAACATGCAAGTTCATTCCAAGTTGTCAAAAGCTTATTTTGCATCAAGAAAGATCATACCCATTTTAGATAGATAGATAGATAGATAGATAGATAGATAGATAGATAGATAGATAGATAGATAGTCAGTCAGTCAGTCAGTCAGTCAGTCAGTCAGTCAGTCAGTCAGTCAGTCATAGGTCAAATATTTAGGAGTCTATTACACAAACAATAATAAGGATTTATTTAAAAATAATTATTGAATTGGAAAAGTATAATAGATATTTTAGAGCCCAGAGTTGCTCTAAAGTAAGATGGGTGGTGACAAAATTTGAAATATTAAATAAATAAATGGAAAAACTAAATCTGTTTTGATTAGGAAAAACCACAGCTATTAAAATGAATATTCTACCAAAACTTTTCAACTGATTCCAATATATATTTTAAAAATAAGGTGTTAAGTGATTGGCATAAACAAATATTAAACTACATATAGTCCAATAAAAGACCAAAGATTAAAAGACAATACAGGATTCAAAGAGCAAGGTGGGTTAGCAACTCTGAACTTCAAACGTATTAGCATGCAACTTGCTTAACATGGATCTCAAAGTGCCTTGTATCCCCTTGATGAAAAATGGTGAAAGGTCCCCTGTGCAAGCACCGAGTCACGTCTGACCCTTTGGGGGGGACGCCGCTTTTGCAACATTTTCTTGGCAGACTATAGTGGGGTGATTTGCCATTACCTTCTCCAGTCATCACCTTCCCCAGCAAGCTGGGTACTCAGCCTGATTATTTCTACAAAAAAGCCAGGACTTCTAGGAGGTTTTTATAAATATATCTGGGTTGATACAGACAGAAATAGACAACTTATAAGAGATCTTGAAATAATAAGTAATATATTGAATGTCTGGGACAAATATAGGAAAATAAGTCCAGATTTCTCCCTTCTTGCTTCACTATGTCTATTTTTATGAAGAGGAAAGTACTCAAAAACATGTTCAGTGGAAAATGAATAATTTGTTCAGACTGCAAGTTTTAATTATCATCAAGATAAAGACAAAATATTTTGAGAGTCTCACTTCACAATGGTCTAGTCTACCTAACTGGTTTCAGTATCATCAAATAACTAACATAGAACTAAAAGAATTGTAGAATACTAAGAGACTTGACTGAATTCAAAAATCTTATAATACATAATTCAGAATACCTGCTGGCCCTTATTTATAAACTGCTGGTAAATTATGATTCAGAATCTGAACAAGTCAAAGGCTCTATGATTAAATGCATACAGAATTTGAATTCAATAACAGAGAAGTAACAATGGGAATTTCAGTGGAAGAACATGAAATTTTCTCCAAATATTATACTTAGAGAAAAGTGGTACAAGATGTTTAATCACTAGTTTATTACCCCTGCCTTGTTTACTAAAATGGACTTTCATTCATTCTCCAAAAATTGCTGGAAATGTAATGAGCAGTTGGATCATTTTATCATATTTGATGGCAATACTTCTGGAAAATGATCCCTACTAGAATGAAATAAATTTTGAAAACTGAATTCCCATTTCAACTTGCAATATTTTTATTAAACTTTACTAAACTGTACATCCCTTTAAAGTACATTGAGTTAGCTTTGTATATGCTAACTCCACACAATCTTACATGCTTTTTATGATTAACCTAGTTATGAGAGTATGTTTCAATATCCATGATAACTTTGTACTTCAAAAGTAAATCTGACACAGAATTCCTGGACTATAACTGAACACATAGATTTGTACCACATCCAAAATTGGGTTTCTTTATGTAAAGAGCCTGTATTTAACTTTATGAGACATTTAAATTAGAACAGATTGTCAGTATGGATTCAATTCATCATAGCCAGTTTGGTCTAGTGGTTAAGGCAACAGGCTAGAAACCCGGAGACTGAGAGTTCTAGTCCCACCTTAGGCATGAAAGCCGGCTGGGTGACCTTGGGCCAGTCACTCTCTCTCAGCCCAACTCACCTCGCAGGGTGGTTGTTGTGGGGAAAATAGGAGGAGGAAGGAGTAATAGGTACATTCACCACCTTGAGTTATTTATAAAAATAATAAAGGCGGGGTAGAAAATAAAATAAATAAATAAAAATAGCTGATAACATCAGGCAGTGATTTATACTGTGTTGACCATGATTCTTGATATTTATTCTCAGTTCAAGCTGAATTGTGATTCATTCTCTTTTAAAGTGATATAATATATTCAATTATTTCTAAGTAATTAATGATATGTTGGACATTTTTAAATCCATGATATTTTTAGGTCCCTTGTTTCCTCATTTGTATTTAACTCTTATTTCTTTTATTTGTGTTTATATTCTTTCTCTAAAAGGTCTAATTTTTTCACACACACACACACATCTATATATGCATGAGAAGCCCTTATATACAGAATTTATCTTGTTATTGCACTTCCCTCTTTTTATTTTGTTACATTTTTCTATTACTTTTTTGTCTGTTTTATTAAATAAGAAAAAAAACCTTTTGAATTTATTTATTTATTTAATTTATAAAATGTTTGTGGTCACCCATTTTAAATATATAATTTGGGGTGGTTAACAAACCAGTCCACAAGAAAAAAAAAGTAAAACAAAAAGATATAGCCAAAATAATCAAATACAGGAGCCAAAGTACTACATGATAAACTTATAATTCAAATACACATATACTGGGCTCCTCTAACACTGGGTCCTAACAACTGGGGGGAAAGCCAGGTCTTCACAGCCTACGGGAAGGCTAAGAGGATCAGGATCCTCCGAATCTCAGGAAGGGCTGTTCCACAGGGCAGGTAACATGACAGAGAAGGCATTTCTCCTCAGCCCCAAAGATTACACTGTTTGACAGAGGGAATCTGGAACATGCTCACCCCATCAGATCTGGTGGAATGGGCCAAAACCCTTAGACAGTCCCACAAGTAACCTGCTATGTAGGGCTTTAAATGTAATAGCCAGCACCTTGAATTGCACTTAGAAGTACAGTGGAAGCCAATGCAGCTTGTGCAACCATCAGCCGTCCCAAGCAGACCAGACAGGAAACACGACCAGATGAGCTAATACTATTTCATGGTAAGGCTACATTAACAGAATCTTGCAAGTCTGAAAGAGCAAGTCTCGCGCCATCTCCTTTACAGCCCGAGAAACTAGGGAGAGTCCCTTCTGAGTCTCTTTCTCTCCCCATTATGCAGCTACAGACCATGCCCTCTCTAATCTGATTGTTCCCTAGACAGCATCTCTTCCTCCCATCTCCCAAGGTCTTTCCCACATACCATTGCAGCAACTGTGGTGTTGCACAGGTGAATTTTGGAACTCCAAAACTGTGTATGTCACCTGCTCAACAACCATCCCTAAAAAACAACCATCCCTAAAAAATTACCCCTACCCCTGCCCTGGAGTCATGGCTAATGCTGCACCCAAGATCCAAAAGGACACATTTCTGAGAGGGAACACTCCATCCCCTTCTGTACCAACCAACATGTAAAAGAGGGGACACCATTGGCATGAATGGAGGGCTCATAACTGTATCAATTTTGGTGTATGTCTGCAGCAGTCATTAAACTTCTTCATGGTACATTGTTGTTGTGAGCTAAGCAGGATGTTATTTAGCTATCCTTAGTATTAAATCTGCAGAATACTGATATATGGCATAATTTTGTGAAACTGAAAATTGCTGTTAACAATGGTCTATGTTTCTCATAATGTTCTTATTCATAATGTTAATTTAATCTCCATGCTATATCCTTATCAGATTTTATGGAGCTTTCTTCCAAATTAAGACCATAGGGACTACCCTGTTAATAGATCTTCGGAAATCATTTCTTGAAAAACATTTTTTTCTCTAAAGTCATCTATGTACAACAAGTGAATTTTGTGCCTGTGAAGAGCATCTTTCGGAATATTTCTAGCTAAATATTTAGGTGGGAAAAGGTATGTACTCTACACTGCAAATACTCTAGAACTGAAGTAGAAGCCAACATCTTTCGTCATCCCCACCACCACTACCACCGCCTCCTGAAAGTATGGCTAATGATATTAAGATTAAATATTTTTTTCCTTTTTTTAGTTTAGTTCAGGGGACTTTCAGAGGGGGCGGGTTTACATAATGTGCTTATCTATCTTTGTACATACTTCATCTCCTATAGGATTTAGTTTTTGCATTAAAGAACAAAACACTTTTGTTTCAATTCAATTCATTTGGAAGGAACTTTTCTATCTCAAGACGAAGAAGCTATATTGATTGCTCTGGTGCAAAAAAAAAAAAAAAAAAAACACCTTCAGTGGCTGATATTCAGAATCTTTCCAGTCCTTATATCTGTTTCCAACTACCAACTCATTACTAGGATGGCAAGCTCAACCTCTGCACCAAGTTAGGTTGGTGACCTTATTTGAATTTGTTTTTGCACATGCAGTGCCTCCAGGACTCTCCCAACAGATTCCTCCCTATTCAGTTGGAGAGCATTGCAACAGGTGCCATACCCAGAGTTTCTGAAACAAGATGGAGAGAGCTTAGTTTATAAATGTTCTACAGCTTCCAGCAGTCCTGAAGTGTTTCTCTCAAAGCTTTCAAATTAATTCTCACTAATCATTCATTTGGATGTTAATGGCCTCTACAGACAAGGATGAAGTCATTCTTGCATTCTATCTTCTTCGCCATCATCTTGGGCTATGGTGCGTTTGCAGAAGCATTAATATCACGGCTTTCCACTCTGCTAGCACTAACAACAGCATTGCTTTACCACTCGAGTCAAGCCTGACAGGGGATCCACAAGTAGTGATTGCACTGCAATGTCATCCAGTCTCTATTCCAACACTGTGGACTCCGCACATCTATCTGTTTACATTTGAGTACAACATACAGCACAACCAATAGTACAATTTGTTCTCTTCCACAAAGATACTGAAAGCAAGAGAGAGACTAATCACAGGGCCAAGGTCAAGAGATTACAAATAAGTTACACGCAGATGCTAATTCCCAAGAGTTATCCAAAGCCCGTTCAGAAGTCAAAAAATCAAAAAACATAGTACTGTATCCTAGAGGGGCTGAGCTTCAAGCATGGTTTTGGAGTAGGCAAGGTACCTGTCCTGTATTCCATATTTAATTAATAGCATGTTCCATCACCTGTAGGTATAACCTGTTATTTTTCCACTTGTGTAAAGCACAAGGACAAAGAAGGAAAAATTGTGGTTTTTCAAGTGGTCAAGTGTGCATTTACACTCTCATTCCAAGCACCCATTATCTTACTTTGGCACCTTTCTCATTCCAGAGTAGACTTGTCTTGCATTATTGGTTCAAGAAAATAAGGAGAATGGTAGAGGTATCAACAACAGCATGCAAAATGGGCTGATGGAGTTCCACTTTTCCACCTATAAGCTTTGCTAGAAATATTCTGAACAATGCTCTGAAAAGGCCCAGAAAAATATATTTGAAAGCACCATTGACTAAAGAATCATGACTGCAGGTAAATAACATTTTTAAAGATGAGCCATAAATTATATTCAAATTTATTTCTGTGATTTTTTTGGATGTTTATGTTAATGCAAGAAAGAAGAATTTGTAATATGACCATGCAATCTGATCAATGTAGAAAGAATGAAGAAAGGTCCCCAAGTCATTTTCTGACTCCTTGGGGGATGCCGCTTTCGCGACGTTTTCTTGGCAGACTATAGAGTGGGGTGGTTTCCCATTGCCTTCCCCAGTCGTAATTACCTTTCCCTCAGCAAGCTGGGTACTCATTTTACCGACCTCGGAAGGATGGAAGGCTGAGTTGACCTGAGCCGGCTACCTGAGAAACCAACTTCCACTGGGATTGAACTCAGGTTGTGGGGAGAGTTTTGGTTGCAATACTGCCACCTATCACTCTGCACCACATGAGGCTTTAGACTCACATTTAAAAAATGGTCACTATTGAGCTTTGGGTTCAATATGGCTGATATTGTCCGATCAGAGGTTATTTGAACATTCCAACATTCACACTGCTCTTACAATTCACCTTGTTTTTGTACCTCTAAAGATCATTTTAAACTTTCTGTCTATACAGTATATAGTTTGCATCACAGTAGCCGTTTACCCCCCAAAAAGAAGCTTAGTTTGTTACCTCTTACCGACAGTTATTTTGACAGTTTTTTTCTGAGAGTCCATATTCATCTTCCCCCACAATATCCACAGCTGAAAATATCAGTGCAACCAGAATTGCAAAGCAGCAAACCAGCGCAAAAATCACAATGCATTTTTGCTGGGACTGAAAGAGATTAAGGAGAAAGAATTGAGATTAGAATAGTTAAGTACCTTTCCATATATTGCAAACACTATATATTTTAAAAATATTTTGCTTTGATTCTAAAAATTGCTCAAAATTTATATCAGACACATCAAAAGAGAGGCAAAGCACTGTCTTGGTTTTCAATATTTTGTCACAATCGTATTAATGCTTTCTTTGTGATACGTAATGTATGCCATGATACCGACAAAATGTTTTAATAAAATACATCAGTCATCTTAGCTTTCAGGAAAAAGTAGATTCAGTGTTGAAGTATTAACAGAAACACAAAAGAACACTTTCAGGTTACTTTGAAATAAGCATAATAAATACTGCTTATAAGAGTAGCCATAGTAGGCATGGAGAATGGGCTCCCATTCTCATACTAAAATTCAAAGCACATCTGCCTTGGATGGATGGACTATTATTGCTTTATGGCTTATTGTTTTGGAGAACTCCACCCAATCATGAGAGGTTTTGTGAGAAATGAGGGCTGCCACCTGAAGGAATTTAAATATTTTTTGTAGGGGAAACTACTCATGCTGTCCTGGATACTGCCATGCAACTGCTTACATTTTTCTTAACTCACTCTTTAGATTTCTAAAACAAATAATTATACGTCCTAATACCTACTGGGTGAAAGATTTTATATTCTATTCATGTCAAAATTAACATAACATAATGTAGCTGCTACATAGTAAACTATGCCACTTCTTCAAACCAGATCAACTCAGCTGATATTACAAGCACCAGATGTACAAAATGGCAATAAAAAGTGTTTTACTTTTTTCAAAAAGGAGATTAACATCTCAATCCAGCTGAATCAAAGTGTAGGCAAAAATACATGCACCAAAAACATGCATATTAGAATACACTTCTAAAAGCCAGTCAGTCAGTCAATTTAAACAATAAAAGCCTATCTATACTAGACTTCCCAAACTTAGCGTCGCCCAGTCACCCTCTAGGCAGCTATCAATGAAATACTTATTCAGACAGTGTTCCAGCACAATTATAACTATTCTTAAAGTACCCCTAGAAAAAAATTGGGCATTCGTTAATATACTAAAAAAAACCCTTTTCATATATTTAAAGCAATATAGGCAATGTTCACATATTTACCATTAGGATGCAAATGTACTGCACTTTTGTTAGTTTTTACTATGAAAAATGTTTCCATTCTTGATATCAAAATGCTTTCATTCTTGTCACATGCAACTGCAATTTAATTTTAACAGCTTTGTACAGCCAGTTTTGCTAATAAACTGAATTATTACTTTCAGAGATGTCTAGAAGACATCCTGTAGAATTTTAAAACAGCTGCACTGCAGTCCCAAAATACAAAAAAGGAAAAAGAAGTGGAAGTTTTAAAATGGCTGAGTTATGATTTAATGGCCTTGAGTTTAACATCTGCAGTGACACTGTAACATAGACTTTTCCAACTTGAGGGACTTTCTCAACAACCTTCATCAAAAAGAGAAGATTGGAGACTGGGGAGTAGTCTGGAATATCTCTGGATCCAAGTATGGCCTCTTCATGGATGAACCAACTCCTCCTTCAAGGCTGTTGGCTTCAACTCCTCCCATAACGAGCCATTTACAACCATTTACAGCAGTCAGAGAGAAGCTGCTAAGGGGCAATCTCATCAAGGGCCTGAGATGACACTTCTTACTAGCAGACCAGGCTCTCAACTGCTTTTTCCACAAGATCATTGGGGGAGGGGGGAGCCCAAGCACTCAGCAGAAACCAGCTGGATCCATAAGATATCTAGAGTGGACCATCCAAACGGGTCCAGCCCTATGGAGGAAATGAACAGCAATCAATTACATCTGGACCAGGAAGTGATACAACCATGAGAAAGGACTGATGGTAATACCCTCCAAATCCAGATCATAGAGCAATTGCTCAAAAGTGAACACAAAGTATAACCTGTGACCAACTACATGTGTTGGAGCCATGATAATCTGGGACAAGCCCATGTCTTTCATGAAGGCCATGAAGTCCTGAGCCCTGATGGATCTGAGCCCTGTTGATTTGGAGGTTGAAATTCCCCCAGTACTAAGTCTACCATCAGGCTAGCAACCAGGATCAGGAACTCAGGGAGGGTTCCTAATAAGCAGTAGGGAAACCATTATACCAAAAGGGCCTGTAGCTAGTCCTCAGCCCAAATGAACACATAGACACTCATACCTAGTCACCCTGAGAACTGTGACTATGGCCACAGATCAGGCCACCCCTTCTCTTCAGCTCTGGTGTCAAGGCTGGTGCAAGAAACTAAACCTAGCTGGGCAAATTTCCAAAAGGGCAACATCTAAGCACTCCTTCAGAGGTTTCACTAATACATACCAGATCGGTCCACTTGTCCACCACCAAGTCCTAGATGGACATGGTCTTATTACAGACAGACTGGCATTGACCAGCTTCAACTAAAAGCCAGGTAGCCCAATGATCCAGCAACTGAGTCCCCAAGAGAGGGGGCACTGAGTCGGAAGAAGAGATTAGCACCAAATTGGAGACCTCTCTCCCCCTGGAATGGCCTACACAAAGCAACTTGCTATATATACTCCAGCCTGACAAAATGGGATGATTTCAGCCTTGTTCTCCCCAAATTCATTCCAAGCTCTAATGCTACCTAACATAGGAGCCAATTTCATATCCCACTATATTGTCAACACCACCTTGCTTCCCCTGCCATATAAAGTCCAACAGTCTAATCACCAGATCGTTCATGCCAGTCCCCCTGCTGTGGTATGTCTTAAGTAGTCCACCTCCTCCATCTTCCCACATCTATCTTCCCCACACAAACATAAAAAGTATACAAAATCATAAACAATCCATCCCAAGAGGGATGCAGTGCCCAGGAGACCTTTCCTTTCCCAAACCCCATAGCCCTCCCCAGTCAACCGTGTCACTGGTGGCCAGGCCATCCTCACTCCCCCATAGCAAAATCCAGGCATATACCCCAGGCATAGGTGTCACAGGAGTCTACCATGGGCAAAACCTTATCTCACAGATCCTCCAGACATCAGACTCCTAAAGACAATACATCCAGGGCCCCTTGGCCAGTTAATCCAGCCCAGTGTCTCTTGCATCCCCTGGGACAGAGTGGACAGCCCATGGAAGATGATCAGGGTCCACAGTCCCAGTCTTAATAGCTTCTACTGGAATGATCCATCCAGAGTTATCCATCCATAAGACTAAAGACCCCTCAGCCAGGGGAGAAATTGCCTACCCAGGAGATCAGTAGACCAGTCCAACAAAAACAGTTAAAAAAATGAAAAACGAGAACCAGATACAGCTCTGCAGGTAGTAAAAGAAATCCTGGGGAAGCAGTCTCAGACATTCCTCTCCCTCCCATATCACAGCAAAGTCCAGGGAGCTCCAGAGATGATTAACAATGAAATGAACTTGACAATGATGAATATTGTCAGCCAACGCTGTGCTCCATCCCACCAGCCAGCAGAATGGAGAATGGTGGCCACCCTTTGATCAAGTGCCAGTGTCCAGAAACAGGTTACAGTCAGCACCAGCCCCAGGGCCCCAAGAGCTCTACTCAGTCCTGTAACTTGGAAAGCAGCCTACCTTAGATGCCGGGCCAATTATAGTGGTAGTCACAGACCACAAAAAAAAAAACCTCTAACCTCAGGGGGAGAAGTCCAGATTATTTTTGGCAGCAGCACTGCAAACCCTGCAGCCTCCCCACAACTCTCAGCAATGATGCAGCCTGATCTCTGTTATGGTAGAACCTGCAGTCACAAGCAATGGTGGAACCTGAAGGCCTGCCATGGAAACATGGCAAAGTTCCACTGCAGCAACCAAAAATTGTCCCAAGAACCTTCCAGCAGTTTGGAACCAGTACCCTAACAAAACACCAGCTAACAAAACACAACCTCCAAAACAACTCAGCCAAAATAATAAAAACATCCTCCATAATCTAACAACCTAAGCAAAAACTCTCCCTTTCATTGAAACCAGGTGACCTCTGTGATGCCATCTTGAAAATTAAATTTAGTAGTAGACAAAACTGAAGTAATTTTATGTACTCTTCCTGAAATCTAATAATTAGAATTAGATAATATTTAAGTATGAGACCCACTTCGGTCTAGTAGTTAAGGCACCAGGTTAGAAACTGGGAGACCAGGTGTTCTGGTCCCACCTTAGGCATGAAGCCAGCTGGGTGACCTTGGGTCAGTCACTCTCTCTCAGCTCTAGGAAGGAGGCAATGGCAAACCATTTCCAAAAATCTTGCCTAGAAACCTGCAGGGACCTGTCCAGGCAATTGTCAGGACTTGAAGGTGCACACACACAATATATAACTACATTGATGAATTTCCAGCAACCTATCCTAGTGGATTCATGTAAATGCAAACAACACTGGAGACAAAATAAAAGCCACAGACCCCCATGCTGAAATATGTTCTTTTGAATTTAGATTTTAAATTTAAAAATCAACCTGAACAGTTTTCCTCCTTCCTGACCTTTTGTTCAACCATCAATCAATCACTTGTTCTTCCAGGTCTTAATGATACTTTCTGTTTTAAATAAAAATTTGTCATCCCACAGAAGTCACCAATTACCCGCTAGTGAATTTCACTAAGGCATATATTTATTTGAAATAATTAGAACCCTTAGCCATATTTATGCCGATGTATCCAAAATGTACTAATGCAGCCTTCCCCCATCTGCCATCTTCCTGGGGTATTAGGACTGACAGCTGGAAAACCTAGAAATTGCAATCCTAACACATCGGAAAAGATCTAGCTTGGGGGAGATTGCCCTGATGTATTTATTTTGATAGCATGACATAATAAATTATATTGCAAAAGAGCTTGGATTGTTTTTCACATGCATACCGCACAATTTTGCCTCTATAGCTAAGTGTTATCTGTAGAGAAAACTGCCATCTGTGCACTGAAATATATATTAATTCCTTTCTTTCAACCTCAATGCTCTAAAGCTATCCAGCTCTTATTCAAAGCAGAAATGGCAAGACTGGACATTGACATTTTGGGAATCAGTGAATTGAAATGGACTGGAATGTGTCACTTCACATCAGAAGAGCAGTGGATCATCTACTGTGAATAAGAAAACATAGAAGAATAGAGTAATAATCATTAACAAAAGGGTGTCAAAATTAATGCTCAAATAAACCCCCCAAAATGACAGAATCATCTCAGTTCAAGTCCAAGGCAACCTGGTGATGCAAGACTATGCTCCAACCACAGATATGGAACAAACAGAAGGTGAACAATCCTATGGCAATTTGCAACACCATGTCAACACAACACCAACAATAACAAAAAAAGACAACCTACCAGTTACAGGAGACTGGAATGCTTAACCTGAAAGTAAAATATCTGGAATAAAGCATGAGACAAACAAATGGTTCTGCCAATTAAATTCAATGTTTATAGCAAATACCTTCTTCCAACAACCTAAAACAACCACCTTCCAACAACTTCTTCAGATGGACATCACCAGACACAATGGAATCAACTATACTCTGTAAGCAAAGATGGAGAAGTTCTGTTCAGTTAGCAAAAGCAAGATCTGGCATTGACTGTGGATCAGATCATTAACTCCTTCTTGCAAAACTACAACTTAAACTAAAGAAAACAAATAAGATCACCAGATTCAGAAGAAACAACATCAGCAATATTTCCTTTGATTATGCAGTGAAGGTAAAGAATAAATTTAATGGATTAGATTTGATAAACTGAGTGCTTAAAGACCTCTGGACTGAAATTTATAACATTAAAGAGTAACCAAACAAAAATATCCTGAAAGACATAAAGAAAAAGAAGGTAAAATGGCTGTCGAAAGTAGCTGAAGAAAGATAGAAAGCAAAAGAGGCTGGTGTCGTGGTTCCTGTTCCAATGTTCCTGAAACATCGCAACAAGTTCCCATGCCATGCTGGTGCTGACACGGGTTGTTGTACAGGAGGGGGCTGCTACTGTTCCTTTGTGCCAGGCAGCGAGCTGGATGATGCGAGTAAGAAGGAATGCATGTTTGGGCTAACTTGACTGGTCAAGGACATTACCCGAAGACTGCCAGCAACCATTAGGGACACCTGCAAGGGGATGGAATTGTACTGACTCTGGGGGGAGGGGTTTGAGATTGCTTGGGAATTAATTGGGAGAAATCCCGCGCTTGTGGTATTCTCAGCTTTGCCTGTGTTTCTGCATATTATTCATTATTAAATTAGATATCCATAGAATACCTGTGTGAGTCTGATGGTCATTTTGAATAGGCAGTCATTACAGCTGGAAACAGAGGAAAATTTGCCTAATCAGCTGAGGTTCAGAGGAAGGACAGACAAGCAGTCAAATCTAAATAAGCAATGCAAAGAAAATGAGGATAACAATTGAATGGGAAGGAAAGGACAAAATCACAGCAACCAAATGAAACTTTTATGCAAAGAGGGACATGATAAAGGACAAAGAAGGAAAAATTTGGAGAAAGATGGCACAGAATATACAAAAAAATTGTACCAAAAAGTTCCCCATATCAGTATCAATAAATTTTATCAATGAATTAAAGCCAGACAGTCAAAGCCGTCCCACCCAATAACGCAGAGAGGGCATGTTACGGACTCTGTCTGTAAGAGAATTCCATCTGGCGGGGTCCAGGAAGTGGGCCTTCTCTGCAGTGGCTCCCGCCCTCTGGAACATCCTTCCCCCAGAGATAAGACAGATTCCACCTCTTGTGTCCTTCTGAAAACAACTGAAGACCTGATTCTGCCACCTTGCCTGGGGCAGGGGGGGGGGGTTAGTAGTCACTCCTGGAGATGGCTGGTGCCCTAAAATGGCCCTTTAGATATACATGAGCAGTTTTATATCTATCATCATCATCTTGATTGTATATTATATTTATGTCTTATATTGTTATATTGTATTTATTATTTACGTTTATGATATCTAATGCTTTTATCGTTTTTGTAAACTGCCCAGAGTCTGTCCTTTGGGAGGAGATGGGCGGTGGCAAACTTTAATTAATTAATAATAATAATTTTAGAAAGTGAAGTTAAACGGTCCCACCAGAATATTGCTAACAACAGGGCTGCAGATACTAGCAGAATCTTACAAGTAGATGCACTGAGTCTTCCTTGCAATTTGTAAGCAGGTATGAGGAAAATGCAGCTAAATGCTTAAACTACTAAGCTATTGCACTTATCTTTCATGCCAGAAAGATAATGCACAAGATCCTACAATCTAGACTTCAACAATACGGGGAATGAAAACTGTCAGATATGTAGGCTAGAAGCAGAAGGAGCAGAGGAACTCAAGATTACAAACAGCTGATATACTATGGAAAAGACCATAGAGTTCAAAAATATAGTTTTATCGCTTTATTGATTATACAAAGGCTATTGACTGCATAGACAGCCAGTTTGGTTTAGTGGTGAAAGCACCAGGCTAGAAACTGGGAGACAGTGAGTTCTAGTGCCACCTTAGGCACAAAGCCAGCTGGGTGACCTTGGGCCAGTCACTCTCTCTTTGCCTTAGGAAGCAGCCAATGGCAAACCACTTCCAAAAAACCTTGCCAAGAAAACTGCAGGGACTTGTCCAGGCAGTCGCCAGGAGTCAACATTGACTCAAAGGAACCACCCACCCACCCCAAATTGACTGCATAGCCTACAACAACAAATTGTGGACAGCTCTTAAAAACATGGATGTACTGGGCTCCCAGCAGGAATGGCAGACTGAACGGCTGTGTGGAACGGACAATGCAGCAACTTTCTGGGGGCTCAGGAAGGCTTTCCTGAAACCCAAACGTTCTCTGGATTAAGAAGAATACTTGGAATTATCCCATTTGTCCTCCAAATTGGCAGCTTTCATCCAGGTTGCATTTTGCTTTTGACTGGTAAGAGTTCTTAGGAGGTGAGGACGTTACCATTTCCAAGCCACGCTTGGAGACACTAAGTCCGGCCACTCCATTTCTAAATCACCATTTTTTTTTTTTAGTATATGTACCCCAAGAGGGGCTTTTTATAGCTAGGAGAAGCCGTCCTCTTGCTGCTTAATGTTATTTCTGGGATTACTTTTTATTTTTTTTTTAATTTTGGATTTCATTTTCCTTCCAAAGGAGATTTCAAAGATTGAGTAAATAATTGTCTTGTGTTATGAATCAGCTGACTTGAATCTGCAGCTTTCTGTCTTCACTTTCCCTTGAGAACAATCTGCTATTCACTCTCACTTTGTGTAAACAACTTTCAAACTTTCCCATATCTTTGATTTTCGCTGATTAAGTTCCTAGGAGGCACCATAATCTACTGCGTGAGACATGGAGGATTTCAAATAGATCCTTTCTGACCTTCACCATGACTGCAAACAAATATGTTTTGACTTTTATCAGACCTTTATGCAAGATATCCAGGACATTGTAGAAAATACGAGAGCTAAAATGTGCCATCAGGTTGAGGATGTGGTGGATGAAACTGAGGAATCTCAGAGCAATAGAAAGGTTTCTTTTAAGCCTGAGATTGAGATTTCTGTCAAGATGCTGGATGAAGATTGGATAATGGAGTTGTGGAAAATTAGGGGAGAGAGTGATCTGCAAGCCATGAATAGGGTCAATCTCCTGGTGGAATGCCATGAAAAGAACCTGGAATTTTGGAGGTGGGCAGCTGGGCTATTTGATTTTCTTAAGAAGATAGCTCTGTGCCTAACTTAGGAACATGTAACTGCTCTGGTTTATTTTAAAGGGGGGTGAGGGTTGAAGAATGTTTATTTAAGGATTTGACTGATGTTAATTGCCTTTAAAGATTTGGATTTACTCTTTTGAATTGGCTTTGTTGTATGTGTATATTAAAATTTTGGGTTTATTAAGATTGGGATTATTAAAATTGTCATACAGTACCATTAAGTATAATAGCTGACAATTTATGTGCCTTTCAATTTGATTTCTATTATATTAGACAGAAATGTATAGAATAGCGGTAGGAAGTGAATAATTATATATGATTTATCTTTTGCAGGAGAGAAAGATGTTCAGGAGGTTTATAAAAAAAAAATTCTTTATTTTAATATAAAGAGGAGAAGTAACTGTACTTAGTGATTTTTATTATGTGTTAAACTGGAATGATTTATAGAAATAATGTGGTGTTTTGGTTTAATGTAGAGTAAGAGATTGATTATGGAAACTTTGTATATCCTTGCTGTTAAAAGTCGGAAGACACATCTTCGTGTAAATTAAAAAAAAGTTTTTCTTCTCGTGTTTCTGCACTTTTAAAGTTTTTTTTCCTTTTTTTTCCTTTTTTGTTTTTATTGTAGTTTTTATTCTTTCTTTGAAACTTAATAAAATTTACTATTTAAAAAAATGGGTGTAGTATGATAACCTGGAAGCAGCTTACAAAAGAGTATGGAGTAGTTCAATTAGAATCAGGAAAGCATCAAATTTGCATTCTGTCACCTTATTTCTTTAACTTACATGCAGAATATATAACAAAAAAATCTGGATTAGAAAAAATAAAATTTGTAATTAAAATTTCTGGAAGAAACATCAATAATCTTAAAAAGCTGTTTGTACCAATATAATGGCTGGAAGTGAGGAAGACTTAAGGAATTTCTTCTTGAAGATGAAAAGAATAGAGTGTAAAAGCCTGTCTGCTGCTCAATATTTTAAAAATTATTAAAAAACATAAGATTATGCCAACAATGGATATAGGCAGGGAAGAAGCTGACACTTAACTTCCTAGGCTCAAAAATTCACAGGGATGGTGATGGTATAGCCATGAAATAAAAAGACATCTGCTACTTGTGAGAAAGATGACAGATCTAGACAAAATATTCAAGTGCAGAGACATCACACTGACAATAGCAGCATGAATTGTCAAGACTATGTTTTTCCCAGTTGGAACATATGGCTGTGAAAACTGTACCATCAGAAAGGCCAAATGAAGAAAAATTCATGCCTTTGAATTGTGGTGCTGGAGAAAATTGTTGAGAATACCTTGGACCATAGGAAGCAAAATAATACAATACTAAAAGACATAAAACCACACTGCTCACAAGAAGCACTAATAATGATACTGATGCTTAAACATTGTAGAAACATAATGCAAAGGCAAAAGACACTAGAGAAAACCCCAATGCTTGAGGAAGATCAAAGGCAATTGAAAAAGACACTGATGGAAGACGAGGTTGCCAGATACTATCACTGATGACACAAACATGAGTTACAAGAAATGAAAGGAACAGTTATTGGCAGACAATCCTGGTGAAATGATATCCATCAGGTTACAAAGGGTGAGAAGCAATGGAATGACTCAACAACAACATCCAGTTGTATGAGAGTTTTCTAAAACAACTACAGTGCATCCGTTACATGTCGACTCTCATTTCCATTGAATGACCCAGGTCAGAAGCTAAAGGACTGAAGCCCTATGCTTTCCCCCTACTATAATTTAATCTAAATTATCATATGAGAAAAACTGAAAAATAAAATTTTGGTAATATGTGTTGGGCCAGCAGAAGAGGAAGAGATCCAGCAAGTCATAAAATTATTTTTAATAAGAAAGGTGACCCACTGAACATAAGTAAGTTCTATTATCCTACAGACAGTCTGTGCAGTTGCCATAAATACTGTAGCATTACTATTAGATTCACTGTGAGTCACATCTATTAGTAATTTTTAAAATCTTTTATCGCCCTTCCATTTTCACTTTATTCTAAGCACACTGACTGGCATACCATGTTTGACCAGACTTTCTTTCAGGTACATGTTTTTCCTCAGATTACCAATTCTATTTATTTGAGCAAATTTACTGAAATAAATTATCAAAATTATTGAAGGGTTTTTTTTCCACA
Source organism: Candoia aspera (assembly GCF_035149785.1). Taxonomy (NCBI): domain Eukaryota; kingdom Metazoa; phylum Chordata; class Lepidosauria; order Squamata; family Candoiidae; genus Candoia; species Candoia aspera. Next base: position 69,708,634 of record NC_086153.1, on the reverse strand, counting down.
TGATAAGACTACAAATCAATGGGAGAGTCTTTTATAATGCAACCCTGCCTGATCCTGGCAATCTGATTAAAAGAAACTAAATACTGACAGAGAAAAACTCTCATTTTAAGAAATGATATTCCTCAGAGCTGAAATTAGTGGCATAAAGTATTATTCTTGAAATTTAAAAGGCTTCTCTATGAGTTTTTATCAACATACACAAGTTGCATCCAATAGACAGCAAAATCTTGATTAAATCAAATAAGGATTAAGGGCAAATTATTAGGTAAAATGGAAAGCGGAACCAAGCACATTTACCTCTGTTTTCCCTAACTTCACTATCTACAATATTTACAGCTGAGTGTGCCTAATTTTCCATCAGTGAAATTTGATTTTTTTTTATATCAATGACCACATTATCTTTTATGAACTGCCTGCCATTTAATGCTAAGGATTATGAGTGGTTACAACCTATCCAATAGGCAAGGTCAAACAAATGTACTACTGAACATTCACATAAAGTCACTAACACCTTGTGTAAGGAACCTAAATCTAAAGTATACTGATAGTAAATCTGAGTGAGCAAGTGATGCTTTTTCTGAAATACTCATCTGTAACTTACGAGGCTTCCTGAATTATGCTGAATGCTTGACTTTCAGATGAGTTATGAATTACATGCCTTTTCATTTTTTTAATATACCAACTCTCCTTTCTGAACTTGCATCATCTATGCCTTGATAAACTCTGTGTTAGACTATTTCAAATAAGGGAATCCACAAAATTTCTGTGATTATTTTTTGGTTGTTTTTGTACTGTTTTTTGGTTTTTTAACATTGTAAGCCGCCCAGAGTCATGGCAGTGAGATGGGCAGCCATATAAATTTAATAAATAAATAATACATTGCAATGTTTACTTGCAACGTCTTACTAAAAAGCATTAATGAAGGCCATTAAAAGGCTTTTGTCAACTTCAGTGTTATAACGTCAGAAAATGTATATCCCATTATAAGTTATTCCATCAAGATGTAGTATGAAAAATGTTTCAAAATTACACAGGGATACTCTACACATAAGACATGTGTATTTCATGTAGGCTAGTAGCAACATAAATGTTGGTTCATTTATCCAATTTTAGCTTTCTTTCGCTAACCAACAGTAACATTTATCTTCCTATTGGAGCATTTCAATAGTTACATACTTTGATCAGCACTAAATTCAACTTCATCAATGTAACTTATTATAGAACTAGTTCCAGACTGAAGTGTTTTTAAATTTTATGTGTTACCACAACAAAATGTTCTTGAGCAGTATGGGTTGATGGTGGTTAGGCTGTGTATAGTGTTTGTTCCAGCAAAATACTTCAGAGTTACTAAAACGAAAAAACAAGGGAAGAAATATAAATGGTAAAATACTGTAGTAAAGTACAAAACAAATGCTTTGTAGGAACATATTCTGCCTGCATCCTACAGAAGAAAACAAAAGTTGACCTTAAGCAAAGAATTCAAAGTTGGGAATCAATTGTGTCACCTTCTTAGGTCCTTAAAATAGTGGTATTCCTTTATTGGTAGAAACTTTATATTTAATAGTATAAAATCTTACAAGCATTCTCAAGGATCTTTGAAATCTTGGCATATTTAGAGCTAAAATGCCATGGTGATTACTCAACCCCAATCTCCTCAATTATTTATTTAACAATTTATAAGGCCACCCACTCACTATCAACTCTAGAAGATTTAGAAAGTGTTAATTTCTAAATTTAATAATACAATATTAAAAAAAACTTCTATGCATTGAGTATCAGGAGCTTCCTCTTCTTGCTTAGGCTTTTTATTTAAAATAATTTAGGTCCCTGAAAGAACAGGGTTCAAAATCACTCCAGGGTTACATAAGTAAACCCTGTACTGCAAAGGTTAGCCATGATGTATGCTTAGTGGGTCATGCTCCTGTCATCACAAGACTCGAATGATATGGGGGGCCGTTGAAGATCTTTTCCAGGTCTTCAATACCTTTCCATGCTGGGCAACTTAACAGCTTGGATCAGCCTTTCTCAACCTTTTGACCCTGGAGGAACCCTTGAAATATTTTTCAGGCCTTGGGGAACCCCTGCACATTCAGGCTCAAATAGAGGCAAGAAGTTACAAAATTATTGTATTCATTTCATGTGTAGGCCTGTATATATATGCATTAACAGTGTTCTTAACTGAAAATAAAAAATGGAACTTAACTCTTTAATGTGAAGTTGTCCAAATTTGAAATATTTTTTTTAAATAAATCATGATCTCCCAGGGAACCCTTAGTGACCTCTCATGGAACCCTAGGATTCCACAGAACCCTGGATGAGAAACCCTGGCTTGGATAATTCTTTTTTGACCCTACTAATTCCCTATATTTTAATTTCTAGCAACTACATAGCCAGATCACTCACCCTAACTATTAAATACCTTGATATTAAACATGCATATTGTTGTAAAAATGTAGAAAGTTATTTAGAATTCTCATTATTATCTTTGCATCTGAGGATAAAGCTATAGTTTACATAACAATCTGATTAACTGTTCTTTGCTTTATTTTCTGTGCTGCAACAAAAATTTGACAATTTGTTCTAATTTAACAATATTTATTTTTATTTATTTTTCTATCCCTCCTTTATTATTTTTATAACTAACTCAAGGCAGTGAACATACCTAATACTCCTTCCTCCTCCTATTTTCCCCTCAGAAACAAACCTTCGAGGTGAGTTGGGCTGAGAGAGGGTGACTGGCCCAAGGTCACCCAGCCGGCTATTTAAAAGCTTGCAGTATGGAAGAGGCACCGCATTTCAATATATTTATATAATTGGTCAAATTGTGTATTGCATAATAGGACATGAAGTAAGCTGAATTCACCCAAACAACTCTAATTCAACACTGCATTTATAGAGGAATCAACCAGATGCCACAGGAAGGCCCACAAGCCTTTCTTATTATTTACCCCCAAACTTATTTAGAGGCATATTGTCAGATATATATATACTGTGTGTATCTATATCTACTGTATATCTATATCTATATCAAACAATTAGTAATAAATGTGTTAAAATAAAAGTTTTAAAAGAATGTTATGAGCAATGTTTAGAATAACTGTAAGAAAAGAATTTAAAACAGTGTGGATTATGATGCTTTCGTATCTTTCTAAAACATAATACAACTTATTAGTCTTTTTTGTTTGATTTATTCATGTTCGATAAAAACAAAGTAAAGATAAACAATGGGTATTTGACTGAAATATAAAATGTCTGACATACAGGTTTCAATTTGCCTTTCTCAATGTTAACATCCCTTTTTTTCAGCTATATCTTTAATTTAAATAGAAAACTATACTGAGAGTCTCTGCTTTATACGATTAAAGTTATTCTCCATAATTTAACATTAATGCCTTTCTCTGCTTTAGAATATGTTCTTTTTGGCCCCAATCACCAATATTGTTTCTGCTCTTTTCCCCCAAGAATGGGGTTAAAAGGATCCCCTCTCTTGCTTTGAGTTGGTTACCATAGTAACTCCTTGTTTTTTCCAGAATTCAGAATACCACAGTACAAGTTTGATTCCTGTAAGACTACTGGGAAAATAATAAATCTGAAACTGAGGGAAAATTAAAACAACAACATTAAGGGGGAGTGGCATTGGGAGATAACATATATTTTAAAATCCGTATCCAAAACATAACATTGTACTTGTATTGAATCTTGTAAATATATCATACGCAATACTTTCACAGAAGAATGGCATCAAATGGCGAAAATTCCTTACATAGGGGGCTTTTTCTGAATATTGCAACTACTTGAGTAGAGCATATAATATGAACCTACTTTATTCAATTCTGCAGAGGGCAATAAAGAAAAATCTATACTGTAAATTCACTAGCTTTTTACTATAAAACTACATCTTGCTGGATGTCGTATTGAAGAAACAGTAATTCCCATTTGCATTATTTACACGGATGTTTTTCATATATGTATCTTTGGGAATAATTATCCTAGAGACTTCATTGTCTAGGATGATAACACCCCATTTTTATAAATGCTACCGACTTTTTGTTACTCAGAAGTACAAATCATTCCCAGACTTGTTGCTCTCTACATTTTTGCATCAAGAGTAGACTATCTTTTAACATTTATGGAACAAAGCTTTAACATTTCAAAACTGTATGAAAATCAGTGAATATATGAGTAACATATGAAAGTTTGAATTAATTTGAGATTTTTCATTAAATAAAAAATATGACAAAACATGCAGGCTGAACTCAGATGGGTTGTAATTAGTCCATGCCCACATTAACTTGTCTTATCTTTTGATGAGAACAGTACTCAGGTGTTCTTGACTTAATAGTATGGTATTCCATGTTATGTGTGCTACTTACTGCCAAATCCTATCCAATGAAAGCAGTTACTTCAAATGCCATGCCCACATAACCCATCATCTGATACAACTAAGAATCACAGTTCACCTTTCCATACTAATATTCAATCACTGTAATGACTATGTACTGAATATGTTAGCAGACATGACAGAACGTAGCCGCTAAATAAAGCAATTTCAGAATTGCATCTACAAAATGGACTATGCAAACAAGAAGGATGAAATCTTTCAGGATGATGATGATGATGATGATGACAAAGAATAAGTAATGCTCATTTGGAGTGAGCCTAGCTTCTGCTTGAATAACATGAAGTATGACCAGTCTGTTTTCTTATTCATATCAGAAGCTGGAAATAGGATGTTACAGACCTGACTGTTGAACTTAATCATATCCTGCTGTGTATCAGCTGATTTCTTTGGGCATCTCTTCCAGGATTATCAAAACCACATCTGAAGCTAAATAGTCCAGGATATATAGGTATACAGCATCAAATTTATTTGAAAAAATTATTTTTATCTGGTGATTTGTACAACATTCTGCTGAACTAAAAAAAGCCTTAGATGCTCTTCTTTCACTTCAATTACAAACAGTATAATATTCTTATCAGATGTCAAACAATCAAATACATACTGCTCACTATAGCATGTTTCTTTTGCCTTAATGATACTGATAAATTATTATAATGGTTAAGTTTTCAGAAAAGAGGCTGCTTGTATAATTAAGAAATATGATTGGTACTTTTCCAGTTGGGGAAAGCAGTGCAATCTGCTCACCAGTTTCTAATAATCTAAAGATTCAAAAGATGGACAAACATTTTCTCCCTAACGAAAGACACTTACGCTGATTTCTGGTTTTGCTGATTTCTAAATTTAGTAAAGTAAAGCTGTTTGTCTATTTATTGATATAGTATACTTTGCTTTACTTCAATTATTAAAGATGTTATAAATGGCAGGCAAATATAACAAACTCACTCAAAGTGATATAAGCAGCAGCAATCAATATATGCAATCGAACCATTCGAAGAAAATCTAAATCAGTATTATCTTTGAACACTTGTTTATTTACCTCTGATGGCATGAAACTACATCTACTGTAAGACTGCCACACCAGGCATTTTCCCAAACAATCTTTTTACAACAATCCCCCCAATAAAAAGGCTTTTGTTAAACTGTATATTATCAGGACCAGAGATGTTTGTTACCAACTAGCTGTGCCTTGCCAATAAAGCACTGATAGTGTTACTGATAGTCAGTTGCACCATGCTTTAAATAATTACTCTCTGTTGTTTTCACTAGCAGATTCTACTGCATAGCACTTTGCATTTCAAATACCAACACTTTATGTTAATCTAGGGAAAAATATTAAAAGCATCTTACCATTCTTATTCTATAAACTGCAGCAGTGTCAAATGAGCCGTGGCCGCAGCACTATTCACAGGAGTCAGAGGTTTGAGAAGCACTGAGATGCATGGAAAATGTGTCCTCGCAGCTTACATTTCAGTCATTCAATTGCTAGCCATATTGCTCTGAAAATCATCAGCCAATCAGGAAATAAAAAGGAGAGCTTGCAACAGAAATCTTTGTTTATATAGCATAGTTAGGGATGGTTGTTTTTTAAAGATACCTGTGCATCTCCTTCTTTTATACAAATACAGTGTTGAAACTTCATCTAAAGATTGACTAAAAACCATGCAGTCCACATGATTACACAAATGTTTGCAACCTTTCCAAACCCTGACTTGTAAATAACCTATGACTTCAAAAACAGGCTTCCCCCAAGTCCACAATTCAACTAAGCCAGAAAATCGAGTAGTTTTGCTATAGGCAAAATACGTAGTTACATAATAATGGAAGATAAAGATTTTTTGCCCTATGCTTTTTAAAATTACATTTAAAAATGAGGACAAACAGCAATTAGGTGACTCAGACTCTGAAGAAAATAATAAGTCCTTTGAATACTAATCACTGGATATAATTCTTTTCTTTCACTTTGAGATACAAAATTAACTGGCTAAATTCCAAAAGGTTTTGCGCCCTTAAACCATATTAAAATGGCCTGCTTAAATATAGAAGGCAGAATGAAAAACAATACTTTATTGGATCTTCTCTCTCTCTCTCTCTGAGCTACTCTATACACTTTTCGCACAAAACATCTAGGGTAGAACACCCCCCCCCAAAATACATTTCCCCAAAACCAAGGTTTTAAAACAGCTGGGAGAGGCTCTGTGCTATTAGTTCGAAGTCTCCAATTTGCTCATTTTGTTCTCTTATTCCCTAGAATTCCTCACTTCCAGGGCTGTTATTTTGTACTTAGTCCTAGATAAGGAACCAATAGCCTCATAGTCAGCCTTCTAAATCTCTATCCAAGAAAGGCCTTTACAACAATATGCCTGCCAAAATAGTTCTGCTTGTCCTCAGTATCCCAACACAAATTCAGAGAACACAATGAAAACAACCACAATGGCTTGTCATTGTGTGGCTTAACAGTTCCCCCATTTATAATAGAAAATACCTGCAAACAATGATATATCCTTTCTTTTCTGCTCTTTCTATAGTTACCCTTCTATAGCCATGCCGACTCTAAGAAAGTGAAGTTTACATTCCATTTTTTCTTCTAACTCTGACCCCATCTCCCAGGCTCCAAGCAGCTATTATTCTTCCACATCCCTACATGTTCGGTGTCATGTTTCTGAAGCTTGTCTCTTCCTATATTTAGAGCTTCCTCTCTACCTCCCCCAATTCAGCTGGTCTATCAACATCCAATCATGGTCACAGAGCTGATTTTTTTTTTACACCTGAACTTCCTTTGATGGCTTCTAGCTCTGAGAAGTGGCACTCAACTCTCTGAAGGCTCAGGCAAAGCACACCTTGAAAGCAAAAGCATGAAGAGAGGCAGTTCTTTAAATAATAGAGTAGAACAACCACATGGTTTTGTTACTTTACCAATAACAACCAAACGTTTGTTAAGTACATTGTATTAAACGTGTTCAAAGCTGAAAACAACGAACAGTATGGGCAGGCAAATGTGTAGGCCCAAAGATCCTAGAAGGCTTACCACAACTGTTGCTTGCTTATGCATTGGACTAGGAAGCCTCTTAATTTTTTTTCCTTACCATTTAGCACAAAAGCAGGCACTCTCTGTGTAAACGTTTACAATTCTTCCTAGGACCAACAGAAGAAGGAAAAATCTTAAAGGGACTACTTCCTTTAAAACAGATTTAACTTTTTAAAAATCTTAAGATTTTTTTCCTTCACTTCCTGTGCTAAAAGAAGCACCTTTGATGAAACAAGTGTTCTCCACACTGGATGTGCTGAAAATTGCATTTGGGTGCTTCAATGGCTCCAGTAAACAAAAATGCTCTCTGCTGAATCCAATGGCTCCTGTATAACATTACCTGAAGCCACAGTATAATATAGGATTAAGAGAAAGGTTAAATACATGACTTTGTTCAAAGGGCTAAACTAACACAGTGCTGCCCTTGTAGATAGTGACAAAGTAATAGTACTTGGTGATGCCACTTATTTAGATCCATTTCAGACTGATTTTCAGTCTTATTTCAGTACATATAGAACTTAATATCTGCACTAATGAGACAAGGAAGCATTAACTTGTTTGTCTTGGGTGTCTCAGCACCACTAAACATGGAAATCAAGATAGTGAGTTAGACAGTTTTTTTTGTGAGTTGTAGTACCAGAAGTCCACTTCCAGAAGTCAATAGTGAAAAAAATATTTCTTTCCTATGGGATACGTACTACTGCAGCTTCCCTCAATACTACTATACTGGGTTCAGTTCTGTCAACATGTATGGAATCACTCAAATTATCTGGGCAAATGGGCTTAGGTGTGATCAGTAGGAAGGATGACACCCAGTTCTTTCTCCTTTTCATCAAACCCTGATGAAACACCGATTTCCTGAAGAGATGCTGAAATCTGTTATGAGCTGGTGAAAATACATTTGATTTCAGTACAGACAGGACAGAGATAAGGTATCTCTATATCTGGGGAAATATCTTCCCTTGATCGTGAGATGACTTGTCTGTTAAAAGGGAGATTTATGGGCAGAGGATGGTAATGATCCCAAATACCTTTTACTAACTTTGCTTGGTTCCTCAGGTGCTACCACTGCTAGAAGATAGAGATCTAATTACAAGCATTCAAACTTTGCTGACTTCTAAATTAGAATATTGCTCTCTGTTCTGTATGAAGCTGGCCTAGAAGACTATTCGGAAAGTCTATCTGGTACAGAATGGTACTATTCATCTAATACACAAACACATACACATACCAGGAAGAAAGCAATGCAAAAATCTGAAATATGCACACTGATAATCTGTTTATTTCTGGATATAAATTAAGAGAGTTATTTTGATATGTTAACTTACATGCTTTGCTGATAGTAAGATATTGTGAAAGCTGTGACCTACATTAGCTATTCCTTGACCTCCAACGTTAGCTTAACTTGCCTAAGAGAATAAACCTATTCCTAACTCAAGAGAATGAGTATCTTCAACCAGAGCAGAATGGAATGGTATCGAATGGTGAAAAGTACTGAAACACAACGAGTAATGATCAGTGGACAGATGACAGAATGATTAGCAGCTGCTCAGGCAAAGAAAACCAGATTTGTAAAAAGGCTAAAGATTCATAACTTCTGTACATAAGAGAGAAAGCAAATAACACAAAACACCTGAGCTTTTTAAAATAAATGAAGAAATAAATGGTAACCTGCCAAGAGATTTTGTTAGGTCAACTCAGCAGTGTGCATTCAATCAACCAACCAACCAACCAACCAACATAAATGAATTACATAACCAGTTTGGTCTAGTGGTTAAGGCACCGGGGCTAGAAACCAGGAGACTGAGAGTTCTAGTCCCACCTTAGGCATGAAAGCCGGCTGGGTGACTTGGGTCAATCACTCCCTCTCAGCCCAACTCACCTCACAGGGTTGCTGTTGTGGAGAAAATAGGAGGAGGAAGGAGTATTTAGGTTTGTTCCCTGCCTTGAGTTATTTATAAAAATAATAAAGGAGGGATTAAAAAAAAACTCCCTTCTATTCCCCAAAGGGATTTGTTTTGTTTATTCTTTATATACTGTATACCCTCTAGTGGCCACTGATGAGAATAAAATAACCCAATTCCTTGTACAAATTATAGCATGGCTTTCTTTTATTTTGCATTACATAGCCCTGATTCTCCCAGGTGAGACACTTTAATACATAAATAAAAAAGCATCCTTACTGGGTGATGGTAACAGAGCTCTGTAGAATTAGTTGCCCTTAGACCTGGCACACTTTTGTTTCCATAGTAGTATCTAAAGCAGGCCAGCCCATACTTATAAAGACCCCCAAATTGCACACCACTCTTGAATGGGAGAGTGCTACCCATCCATGGTCAAAGTTGGAGTATCCCCAGATCTGGGCGGCCCAAACACCCATAGCCACTCGGTCTTGGTATGATTGAGTTGGAGATAGTTCTTCCCCATCCAAATCCACACAGCCTCCAAGTACTGGGACAGAGCCTCAAGAGCCTCACTTCGCTGCCCCAGAGTAGAAAGATATAATTGGGTATCATCAACATACTGATGATACCAAACCCCAAATTGGCCGATTACCTCACCCAGTAGTTTCATGTAGACATTGAAAAGGAGGGAGAATAGAACCCTGCAGCACTGCACAAAGGAGGGGCCTAGGGGACAACCTCTCTCTACCAACTAACATCAACTGGAACCAGCCCCAGAGAAACTAAGAGAACCATCATAACACGATGCCCCCAACCCCCAACCCATGGAGCCAGATCAGAAGGATACCATGGTCAACAGTATCAAAAGCTGCTGGGAGATCAAGGAGCACAAGTATGAATGCACCAGTGCCATCCTGGCTGCACCATAGGTCATCATCAAGCACACCCAAAGCTGTACTAAATCCCAGCCTGAAACCTAACTGAAAAGGGTCTAGATAACCTGTTTCCTCCAGGGTTCTCATCAGCTACAGACTGACTACCTTCTCAATGACCTTCCCCAGAAAGGGAAGGTTGGAGACTGGTCAATAGTTTTTGAAGACCATTGGGTCCAAGGAAGGCCTCTTGGGGAGGGGGTGCAACACCACATCTTTGAAGGCTGGGAGCACCACCCTCTCAGTCAGAGAGACCAACACTATAGCATGGACCAAACTCTAGGTGACCACTCTGGCCAGTTTCACAACCCAGGAAGGACCCAGATCCAGTAAACAGGTAGCTTAACTGACAGCAGAGAGAGCCCTGTCCACATCCTCAGGTGTCACCAGCTCAAACTCATCCTAGACTACACCATCAGACCATACCTCAGGCGCCTCAGCCTGCTCTATCCAGTCAGAGTCCAAGGCAGAGATACTGTACATGCAAGTATCTTTTCTTCCCATAACCCATCCCTTATCCATACGCAAATCCATAACTCATTAACATTTCAGCCCTAACATCAGCAAAAAGTCCATAACAGTTCCCAGAATTGTAATGATTGCCTATCCTAAAACACCATCAGACTCATGAACAGGTTCATAAAGATATCTGATTTATTAAAGAATAGTATGCAGGATCACAAAGAAAGCTGAGAATGGAAAAAGCGCACCAAATGCAAACTAAAAACCCCTCGGTACAAACAAGATCCCTCCCCCCGTAGAATCTTCCCAGGCTCACAATCCCAGGTGCTCCTAACGGCTCCTGATGGTCCGCAGGAAAAGTCCTTGAGTAGACCACATAACCCAAACACATTCCACAGATACAGAGCTTGGCACAATGTTTCACAGCAGCTCCCTCCCACCATAAACGTGTGTCAGCACCATGGCATGTGAAAGGTTACGATGTACAGTGCACATTGAAACAGTGAACATGACATACTGCCCCCCCAAAAGAAAGAAAAGTCTAAGCGGCAGGCTTCAAAGGGTAAGCTAAGTGGAAACGGTTAACTAAATCAGGAGCATTAACGTGGCGAGCAGGCACTCATTCAGGATGAGGAAAGTGTTTCCAGCGAATCAGGTACTGGAGGGAGCCCCGAAGCTTGCGAGAATCAATGACCTCCTTGACTTCAAAGTGTTGTTGCCCGTCAATCATGATCGGAGCAGGAGGAGGAGGTTGGGGATGCCATTGGGAAGATTGGTGGACAGGCTTGAGCAGGCTGCAGTGGAAAACAGGGTGCAAACATTTCAAATTGTGAGGCAAATCCAACTTAACAGTAACCGGATTGACAATGCCAACAATAGGGAAAGGACCAATGAATTTGGGAGCAAGTTTTTTCGATGGTTGTGGGGACTTTATAAATTTGGTAGAGAGATAAACCTGATCCCCAATATTGAAATCATGTTGTAGAGAACGGCGTTTATCAGCTTGGAATTTGTAAGCAGACTGGGCATCAGCCAAAGCCTGCTGAATCACCGGCCAGGAATCAGCCAGCTGAGCAGCCCAGTCAGAGGCAGAACAGGACTGGGAGGTGTTTGTGGCAGCTCAGGGATGGGAACAAAGTCATGACCAGAAACCACATGAAAAGGGGTATGCCCAGTGCTCTGATGGACAGCATTGTTGTAAGCCACCTCAGCAAAGGGTAACAAGTCAACCCAGTTGTCCTGATGGTAATTTATGTACGCCCTTAGGAATTGTTCAAGGGTAGAGTTCAAAACCTCTGTAGATCCGTCAGTCTCAGGATGCGACGATGTGGACAATGCCTGTTTGGTGCCAATCAATTTTAAAAATGATTTCCAAAACTGGGAAGTGAACTGTGTCCCGCGGTCACTGACCAAACAGGAGGGGCTACCGTGGAGATGGTATATGTGGATAAGAAAGAGGTGGGCCAATTGTGGGGCCGACGGGATGGACGCACATGGAATGAAATGGGCTTGTTTAGAGAAAAAATCCTTTACAACCCAAATGACAGTTTTTGTCCTAACAGCCAGGAACCACGCTGAGACAAGGAATAGGTCTCTAGTGTTTTATTACTGCTACATAACAGAAAATCCTAACAAACTGAAGAAGCGTGGGAAAAACCCAGACATATAAACCCCAAAGGCTAAGGCGGGCCTGATCTGTGTCTCTTTGAATGGCTACCTAATTCCTCAGTACTACGCATGTGCTTTACAGCCTGGATGGGAGCCCCCTGCTCGCCATCCTTACTCATGAAAGTTTTCTTCTGACTGGGAGGGAGGTCCACAATAAAATCCATAGAAATCTCCTCCCAGGGATGGGACGGGCTGGCTACTGGCTGCAGGAGCCCCTGTGGTTTACCCCCTTTCCACTTTGACATGGCACAAACAGGACAGGAAGCAACATACGCCTTTACATCACGCCTTAAAGTTGGCCACCAAAATTGACGACGAACCAAATGCAAGGTTTTGACAAAACCAAAGTGTCCAGCAAGTTTGTCATCATGGGAATGCTGCAAGATATCAGCCCTCAAAGCTTCAGGCACATAAAGGCGGTGTCCACCCACGCCAGACCGCTTTCAAAGGAAATATTGTCTCTATTAGCTAGCAACCAAGTGTCAGATTTCAGTGCCTGGAGAAAGTCCTTTTGTAACTGACAAGGAACTTGCATTTTCCGCTTTCCAGATGGAGCTGGGGGCGGGGTTGCCTGTGCACAGGTCTGGCTCCGGGTGACAGCAACCAAGCCCAGTTGTGGTTCAGTGGGAACAGTCCCAACTATATCTGTCATGTGGTCAGAGTCCTGAGGCAAACATGACAAAGCATCAGCCAGAAAGTTTTTCTTTCCCAGAATAAATTTTAACTGGAAGTTAAAGCGACTGAAAAATTGAGCCCAACGAATTTGTTTAGGACTAAGACGCTGGGGGGTGCGGAGGGCTTCCAAATTCCTGTGATCGGTCCAAACCTCAAAAGGGCATTTAGCACCTTCCAGGAGGTGACGCCAGGCTTCCAAAGTGGCTTTTACAGCAAAAGCCTCCTTTTCCCAAACATGCCACTGGCGTTCCATTTCAGAAAATTTTCTGGATAAGCGCAGAGTTTTAAGTGATTTTCAGAATCTCTCTGTAACAATATAGCCCCAATTGAGAAGTCAGAAGCATCAACCTGGACCACAAAGGGGCGGTCAGGATCGGGGTGCTGTAAAATAGGCTCAGCAGTGAAAAGGGTTTTTAACTTTTCGAATGCTGCCTGGCATTCAGGTGTCCAATTCAGCACTGCCCCAGGATTTTTCACCTTGCATGTCTTTCCCAAACCCTTGGTATGTAGTAAGTCAGTAAGGGGCGAAGCAATCTCAGCAAATCCCTGGATAAACTGTCGATAGTAATTACTGAACCCTAAAAAACTTTGTAATTGCCTCCGGGTGCGGGGGCATTCCCAACTTAAAATCACCTGAATTTTTTCAGGGTCCATCTCAATGCCTTTGTCAGATACCCTATAGCATAGATAGTCAAGTGGGGTTTTGTGAAATTCACATTTGGAAAGCTTGGCATAGAGTTTGGCATCTCTAAGCTTACTTAACACCTGTTTGAGGAGGTGTTCATGTTCCTCCTCGGTTTCAGTGTAAATGAGAACATTGTCTAAATAAACCAGGACCCCTTTAAACAAATGATCATGTAACACTTCATTAATCAATTGCATGAAGACCCCAGGCGCCCCTCCTAACCCAAAAGGGAGGACTTTGTACTGAAATGAACCCAATGGGCAATTAAAAGCAGTTTCCCATTCGTCTCCATATCGTATGCGGATGCGAAAATAGGCTTCACGAAGGTCAAGCTTGGAAAAAATCTTGCCCTTGGACAAATGGGCTAACATGTCTTTCATTAGAGGCAGAGGATATTTGTTGCAGACCAAGATGGAATTTAACGTGCGATAGTCCATACAAAGTCTAAGTGTGCCATCCTTCTTTTCCCGGAAAAGCACAGGGGCCCCAACTGGGGAATTTGCAGGCTCAATAAACCCCCTTGACAGGTTTTTGTCAATAAAGTCCCGCAATGCCTCAAGCTCTTTCTGGGTCATTGGATAAATTTTCGGCTTGGGCAATTGAGCGTTGGGAACCAACTCTATTGCACAGTCAGTTTTTCGATGTGGGGGTAGCGGATCCGCTTCCATTTCCCCAAAGACGTCTGCAAAGCCTTGGTATTGATCTGGCAAGCCTTCTAAATGTGTCAAGCTACGGCGCGGCGTGGCAATTGCAGTCCTCCCAACCCCCACATGTGAAGCTTTCTCCACTGTAGGGGCTTGGTAAAACCCACCCTTAAAAGTCAGAGTTCTGTGTTCCCAGTTTATATATGGGTTTCGATAGGTCAACCAGGGAATCCCTAGAATTACCAAGGGATTGCCAACAGGGGCCACTACAAATTTTAAGGATTCACGGTGGCTGCCCATTTGCATTGCAACAGTTCCAGTGAAATGGGTCGCCGCCGCCACCCCCCCCCCCCCGCCGTTGAACCATCCAACTGTGTGAAGATCAAAGGCTGCTGGAGGGGAAAGCTAGGCAGGTCCAGAGCAGCAACCAGATCAGGGTGAATCATACACCTGGAACACTCAGAGTCCACTAAAGCCCAGACTTTTGTAGTCTTAGTGTGGGAGCCCAATTTTACTTTTACTGCTAGAGTCGGACAGTCAGCACTCACCATAGCATCTTCGCGCCCATCCTCCTCCACCTGCCTGCAGGCGCTTGTCAAGGCAGGTGGCTGGCGTTTCCCGCTGGTTCCTTGGAGTCATCTTCAACCTCTCCCAAGAAGTAGGGTACTTCTTCAGCATCGGCCGCCCCCTTGGCTGCCGTCATCCTCTGCGATGAAGGAGGCGATTTGGCTGGCAGTTTGCCCGCTCGGTCTCCAGCCTTGACTTTTGGGCAATCAGCCGCTCGTCCCTTCAGCTTGGTGGCAATGGCAGCTATTTTAGCCTCTTTGGAAGGGAAACAGGGTCCAAACTGTTTCATATAATTTTTTGCATTAGTGAAGAAGAAAGACAACTTAGTTGGATCTCCGTCAAACTTGACGGAAAAGTCTTTCACCCCCGCTCCTGTTGGAGCTGAATTAGCGGCTGTTTGAGCGGTTGGGCCCCAGGTTGCAGTAGTTCTCCAGTCTCGGGGTGGGGACACTGATGGATGGGCTCTGCGGGGTGGAGATTCATCCTGGCTTCGTCTCCGGCCCTGCTCCGCTGGTGGTCCAGGTGAGGGGATGGAGGATGATTGCGTGGAGCTGGAATCTCCTTTGCGCCTCGACTGCCCCCCCCATGACAAAGACAGGGCTTTTAGCATGAACTCCATCGATTCTAATTTGGCCTCTACCACTCTTAGCCTTTCAGGGGAGATACCTCCTTCCAGGACGCCTGAGACATCCCTCCATCCATTCTCCCATTTCATCCCAGGTGATTAATTCTGCGGCCGATTTGCAGGGTGCCAGTTGCTTTGGTGCTCTCCCCACTTCGGATCCCTCTCCCTCCGAGCTGGAACTTGAATACTGCCATGAAGCTGAAGGTTCTGGGGTGAGGCTCCATTCTTCGCTCCTGACCATTGACTCAGGCATCAAGCTAGTCGGCTCCTCGAGTCTCCCGGTCGTGGGTTTGGCTTTGGCCATCATTAACTGTTTTCCCCCACAAGAAACTAATCTTGGCAGAAGCTAATGGTACAACTTCAGTGATTCTCAGCTTTATGTAATGATTGCCTATCCTAAAACACCAGCAGACACATGAACAGGTTCATAAAGATATCTGATTTATTAAAGAATAGTATACAGGAACACAAAGAAAGCTGAGAATGGAATAAGCGCACCAAATGCAAGCTAAAAACCCCTCGGTACAAACAAGATCCCTCCCCCTGTAGAATCTTCCCAGGCTCACAATCCCAGGTGTTCCTAATGGCTCCTGATGGTCCGCAGGAAAAGTCCTTGAGTAGACCACATAACCCAAACACATTCCACAGATACAGAGCTTGGCACAATGTTTCACAGCAGCTCCCTCCCACCATAAACCCGCGTCAGCACCATGGCATGTGAAAGGTTACGAGGTACAGTACACATTGAAACAGTGAATGTGACAAGAATTTAATAGAAACATGTCTTAGTTTAACCTTGATCAAACCAACCAACTTTGTACACCTTCCTTTTGCTTCTAGCAATCTTGATCTTTAATTCATTCAAATGTGGCATAGGATTTGATCTCTCTTAATTTTTTCTTTTTCCCATCCCAAAAGCTTCTTCAAGGCTTTGGCAAACTTCTTTTGTAAATCCAGTAGGTAGTCATTATCCAGGCCATTCTCTTGGCTTGTCATTTGTATTTCCACTTTAACTGTCATCTCTGTCTTATAACCCACATTTTAATTTTTTCCCCCAGTATTTTAACAATTTCTTTATATTTCTGCATCATATGAGGTTTGTTGAAGATCCTGTAGATCTTCCAAGGTATTCACATCTATCACAACATCCATCATTTCTTCTTTAACATCTTTTGGACATAGTCTATCCATAGAGGCAGACATCACTGCTGACATTGTAGCTGCTAGTTTCTGTCTGCATTCTTCAAGTATCTCCTGGAGTATTTCTAATGTCATACCATTTTCTGTAATTTTGTCTCAGTGCTGACCAAAGACAAAAGGCAAGCCTATGTCTTTTTCTGCCCTTTTTCCTTTTATGCCTAAAATCTTTAGTCCCCTCTAGGGTCCGATTTCTAAAATCATAAAGTCTTGAATTTCTGTTATGACTTCAAGTACACTAAACAATTTAGTTTCCACGAAGGGTCCGTTTATTTATATACTTATTTCCAAAATCTTATAGCAAAAGTCCTAATAATCCAAATTTGTTTGGTCCCTTAATTTATTTATAACTTTCTTGGATTAAAGTTTTATTTAGTTTTTTTCCCATTTATTTCAAATTCTTTAAATTCTTAAGCTTATAATTTTTCTTTTATTTTGGAATGAAGGTAACTCACCAAGTGGCTTTGCAAACTTGTCATTTTGAAGATCTCTAATAGCCTTAAGATAGTTAAATAAGTAATTTCTGAAAGTGATTAGAAAGTGAGGTTAGCGAACCCAGTGTCCTTTAAAAGCCTCTGCTGTGGTTTAGAGCATGATGGCTTCCTGTCATCTCCTGGTGCTGAAACCTGCAGGAAACCACTGTCCTGCAGTCTCCTTGCAAGGAGCAGCTGTCCAGAGCACAAGTGGATGATCTACGATCCTCTCCTTATCCAGAGAGGTTCCATGGGATCAGTCTACTCACCAGTCCTGCAGTCATAGGTGCGACATCATCTCTGCTCATTTGGAGACATGCTAGCTTGCCATTCCTCACTGGAAGTCTCAAGGCAGAACAAATCTAAGTGATTTTATCAACCAGATAGCCAAAATCCTCACAATGGCACAGAAGATGTTCCAGGGGGAACTCCCTACCCAATAGATGCAATAAGGGCAGAGAAATATTGACATTTCACATTCCTTATCGCCATGAGGTAATCCCCAATATGGGCTCCTACCCATGTTGTCAGTCTTGCTTCAAGTCTTCCTCCAATGGCACCTCAGGTAACCTAGTCTACTTCTTTATGTTACAGAGAAGCATTTTATAAAAGCCTCAGACAATGGAGATTAATATTCATGGGCTCATCTCTTAACTGTGGCATATGGAAAATTGTAATTTGGAATGTAAGAGGAATAGAAGGTAAAGATTATGAAATAAAATGAAATGAAATGAGGGAGGGGAGAGAAAAATGGTATGTGTTTCTGGAACCAAGGGCATGCTAAACTGGACTGATCTTCTGAATGGAGTTGATAAATACATGCAGGGAAATGAAGTTAATTATGAATGGAAGAGCTAAAATGTATGCCAGAAAATATGAACTGGTGTCACTTATCTGATGTGAGTGCATTTGAAAGTAGGATTTCATAGTTAGATTATACTTGCACATTACAGGCCAGGGAAGAGTGATAATGAAAACATCATGGGTGAGTTTTGAATAAAACTGTGCAACATTGTTAATCAATGCAATCCAAGAGAAAGCTTATTCTGATAGGTGGCATGAAAGATGGACGGATGACAATGTCATAAAAGAATACAGGAAAGGTCTTTTAGCCATCTGGACACCCACAAAGGAATTATAATGGTGATTGTTTAGGGAGTATCTGAAAGTGAGCATTAGAAAAAAGCCTGTTTCAAGCCACTTTAAGGGTAAGTCTATTCCTGTGTTCACAAGGCAAAGGAATGAATCTAGAAGCATGATAGATTTGATGTTTATTATCATAGCTTAAAGAATTACTGGGGGATCCCATTTTTAGTGCAAAGAATAGATCTTAGTAAAAAGAATGGACATGGAAGTAAAGGAATGAAGTGCAAGTAGAATGAGAGCAGAACAACACCAGGAAGAGAAAGTACATGTCCCCTCAGCAGAAGTATTAGAAGACAGATTAATCTCCCAACAGAATAAATGTAACAGTGAACAAACAGATGATGTAGAAGTTGCTTGGAAAAGAGTGAAAAAAAATGTTACAAAGTGCCACAGAAACATGTGGAGTTACAGTAATGACAAGTATGAAAAAGGACGCTTGGTAGAAGGATGAAGTGAAAGAAGCTACAGCTGAGAAGAAGAATGCATATAAGAGAATGACTGCAGCAAAAAATTAAGTAGAGAAAGCATATAATATCTATAGACAGAAAAAGTTGCATATGATATCATCAAAAAGAGGGGAAAACAGTCAAGCTTGAAAGAAGCAGAGAAAATGCAGAGTGATTATGATGGAAATTTTTAAAAATGATTTCGAAGTGGGTGAAGATAACTAAAGAAGGAGTATTGGCACAGTGAACAGAATTAAAAATAAGAGTAACGGCATGATTTGGAATGAGGAAATGCTGGAAGGAGTATTTCAGAGGTTTGTATGAAAGCCACAGTGATATATTAAAGAGTAGGATTAAAATGAATGTTAAAAATGTTTGTATCCAAGAAAAATGGATGAAAAGGAAGTTGTAAGTGCTGTGAGAAAGTTGAAAAATTATTAAGACAGCAGGTGTGGATGCTGTAATTTGAAAAAATATTAAACTATGGATGTGGGTTGCTTTTGGAGCATCTGTGCAACTTGCTTAACATGTATGAGGGCTATATTTATGCCTGCTGATTGAAAAGAAAATGCCATTACTCTTCTTTAAATTGAAAGGACAGGTTACAAGAATTAATGCAAAAACTACAGGGAGTTTAGTTTGTTAATTGAGCTTGGGAAGATTATAAGCAGTATTCAGATTGAAAGGATATGAGAGATGACAGTGAACAAAGTTTAGCAAGTGCTTTATACTGATAAAGTGGTGTACAGACAAATTATTGCCCTTCAACTGATCATTAAAACATGTATGAAAGTGAGAAATAAAGTTTATTGTACACTTGTCGATTTAGAGAAAGTATGAATGGGCTTTGCACTATGGAACATTTTGTACGAATATGAAGTTGAAGATTCCTGAATGCTGTAAGAATGATACAGATAGGAGTAAAGCATCATGAGAATAAATAGAGTGTTCAGTAAATGGTTCAGTGTTGAATACAGAGTAGGACAAAGTTACGTGTTGACCAATTTATTGATTGATTTAAATAGTGCCCACCTCATTAACACAATCCTGATTGGCTAACATTTAAGAAGTCAATTCAAAGTAATAAGATAAAACCATAAAAGCCAAAACAAATGAACAGAAATTGGCAACTGAGGAAACCAATCAATCAACACATTGCGGGTTTACCTAACCTCAGGACTCTCGCACCCAAGAAAACAGCCAGGTCTTAACAGCTTTCTGAAAGGCCTAAGACAAATGGGTGATAGCTATTTATTTTCCCAAAAGATTAGTCATTAGTATGTAAAAACTGTATGTAAAAACTTTATCATTAATAGGTTTATTAGAAGACCATAAGGCAGTGTTTCTCAACCTTGCCAGCTTAAGATGTATGGACTTCAACTCCTTGAATTCCCCAGCCAGCATGCTTACAGCATTCAGGAATCTTCAACTTCATATTTGTGCAAAATATTCCATAGTGCAAGGTTTGAGAAGCACTGCCATAAGGTTTACTGTCTGTATGTAAATAATATAGTAGTTGGTATGAAAATAGTTAACAAGGCTGCATTTCCTTCCTTCCTGAGTTCATCTCAGCAGCTGTTGTTGCCTCTCTTTACAAGACAAAGAATGGGAAGAAGGAGCCATCATCCACATTTCTTAATCCATGTTTTTGCTTTTTGCAAGCTTTGAAGAAATTTCCTCTTTGACCACCAGAGAGAGCCACAATGCTGCACAGCCCTGACATTCAATACATTTACAAGGCTTGATTGGACGTGCCTTATAAATATTTAAAATATTAGGGCTGTGCAGAGATCTGGATTCAAAAAGGAAAAGGTGCTTTGGAGAGCCCCCACAGGACCTGTCTACACTTCCTAATTCAAACACATCTTTTTCCTGCAATTTCTTTAAGGAGCTACTGGTAGATGCTATATGCATGCACACTTCAAATCACAAATCACCTGTTAAGGTTCACATTAGCTTAGTACATCTAGAAAGCATTTTTTAAAAACCTATATAAATACAGTAACCATATTTCCTTAGACAATATAAAGGAAAAAACCTGAAAAAGGGGCAAATCTGAAAGAGGTTCATAAGGATTTTTTTTAAAAAAAATGTTTATGTTTATAACTTTGCTTTAAAAGGAAAATTCAAAATCAAACCCAAGAAAATAAATAATTAAATTATTATGAAGAACAGCTTTCTTAAATAAAGGACTGTCCTTTATAATAAAAGACACATGGTCACTGTATTTTTAAAAGAAAAATGGGCCAAAATTCCTGATCCACCACCTGTTCACTGCAGCCCTTGACTGCCATTCTTTTAAAATGTGCAGCTCCATGCTTCCAAAAAAATCCAGAAGGGAAGGGAAAGTCTTTAGATCTAAACTGTAGGTACTTCTAAATCAAACATACCACTCTTTTATTATTCTTACCTTGGAGAATGAGTTAATTCATTCAGAACAAATTCCAAACTGGAGTTGGGCAGCCAGTAAATTTAAATAAATAAATAAAACCCTGTGTCAAAGTCAATCGTTACAGTCTAGTCCTTAGCAGAATTTGGCACACTTGCACATACAGACAACTGTTGTTTTAGGGACACCTAATATTGCCCAGGATCAAAAATTGCTAGACTATAGCCAGTTATTTTCGTTGGTTTATACCTTTTCAGAAAATCCTGACTTTTACAGCTTTTAGATTAAAAACACCAATATAATTTATAAATAAGTCATATAGCCAGTGTTCGGGCAGATTAGGACTTTTTGTACCATCTTGGCTAAGGAACCAAAGATTGCCCAGGATCAAAAATTGCTAGACTATAGCCAGTTATTTTCATTGGATTCACTGAACACACAGACACATTTCTACAGTATAAGTTTATAGAGGAATCAGAAGTGAAATCTGCCAGAAATAAAACACCTCAAAAGTTACACAAAACTGGCACTCAAATTCAGCTAGTCCCCCCTTGCTAACTTTCTGAAAATTGTTGAGAGTGGAATTGTTTTGGAAAGCTTATATGCGATACCATCTTTATTTTTTATATTCGTTTATTTTTCTATTTTTAATATTTTTTTAGCTGATCATTTTTTATTGTTGTTATTTATTACTTTCTGTCTGGCTTTAAATGTGGCCATGGATGTTTTGAATTCTATTAAATACTATGTAAGCTGCAGAGTCATTTCAATTGTGGTGGAGTAGAAATGTGTTAAATAAGTATTTTTAAAAGGGGTCCCCGGCCAATATAAGGGAGGCAGTGGCGCTGCGGGTTAAACCGCTGAGCTGCTGAGCTTGATTGGAAGGTTGGCAGTTCGAATCTGTGTGACAGGGTGAGCTCCTGTTGCTAGTCCCAGCTCCTGCCAACCTAGCAGTTCAAAAACATGCAAATGTGAGTAGATTAATAGGCACCGCTTCGGCGGGCAGGTAATGGCATTCCGTGTAGTTATGCTGGCCACATGACCACGGAAGTGTCTATGGACAAACACCGGCTCTTCGGCTTTGAAACCGAAATGAGCACCGCCCCCTAGAGTCGGACACAACTGGACTTCATGTCAAGGGAAACCCTCCCAGCCAATATGAAGCTAGAGAGAATCAAAGCCTTCATAGAGAGAGCCAGTTATGCACCCTTCAGTTCAGAAGTTCTGGCGGTCCAGACACAGTCCTAACAGAACATACATCGACTACTGGTAAACCTGCTGGATTATAATCTGCTGTTTTTCCATTTGGAGGGAAATGTTTAACATTTGTAGTCTTGGAATTTAATGTTCCTGTAGCAAAGGATAATTAACCTAGGGTGTCTTCCCTAGGTAAATGGATATGAATACAAGTGTGCTGTTTCTGAGCTTGAAAAATCCAAAGTATTGAACAGTCTGCTCTGTGAAGTAGTGTAAAGAAATCCTGAGATTAATAGCACACTCTATCTTATTTGCAGGGTGACAAAACCACTTCTATATGTTAGCAGAGGAATTTTGGCATAATATCACTACACATACCAGTGAGACATAAGAAAATTTCACAGTAGAGGAAGAATCCATCCAAAAACAATTACAATTTTCAAGGGAGCACTTGAATCTGAAAGCAAATCTTCACATACACAGGTATACAAGGGGATACTGGCCGCACTTCCCTTGGAAATGAAAGTGATGTATATTACTATGATTTTGAGATTAAATTGATCTAATATTCTTGAAAATCTTCTCAAATTCAGTAGCCATCTACTAAATCAAACTAAAGTGACCAAGTTGTTATGTTTCTGTCATGCCTGAATTCATAGCATATATAGCAGGTATGAACAATTACATTGCTTTTTTAGTTCTGCAATTCAGCAGAACTAGAATTCTTGGCAAGTAGAGTAGTGTCTGTTTTGTGAAATTTCAGTAACTGGGCAGCCCATTTTGGCTCAGGAAATAAGATACTCTGTTATTCTTAAGAAGTCTGGTTTTGCAAAAGGGTTCATATTATCTTTCTAAAATAAAATAATGGGTGATCTTAACTCTTCTGTAAAAGAGAATATCTATCTATTCACTACCTGAAAACTGGTCCACAGAAATGCCAAGTTAAAATAATAGGTTCCCAAATTTTAGCAATAATTCAGAGTTCAGAGTAAAATGTGTTGTAAATGTTAAAAGTAATATTGTCGTACCATCTAGAAACTGAAACTGGAATTATTCAACTTTTAGCAATAGTTGATTTTAATGAATATAAAGCAAAAATCAAAAAGTGGGGTGCTAAGTTTTCAGGATCCAGCTATCATTCTCTCAAGGACTAATGGGAAGAATTAATAAGTTGCCACTGATCTTTCATCCATAGAATCTAAATGTTACTCATATCCATCTCCCTCCTTCAGTGAAATATATAACTTAATTGATTTACTTCCAGAGGCCAAAAAACAGTACTCAGCAGGAAGCAGATTAGGGTGCAGGTTAGGAAGGAGATTAGTAATAATATTGTAACATTTATATAGACAAATTGTGTGTGTGTGTATGTACACATATACATATACACATATAGAAATACAGCACACTTAATCTGCATAAAAATCAAACTCAGAGCCTTGTAACAACAGTTGCAATTGAGCAAAAATTCCTGGAAATTTCAATGGAGAAATCAGCAAGTAAAGAGCAAATAACTGTAGTTCTGGACCAACCCATACAATGAACAAGAAGTGGGATTATGAGCTCTTCACTCCAAGCACAATAGATGGGGTAAAGAAGTAAAACAAGGCCTATTGATTCAAATGTGGATTTGGAACAGATGCAGAAAAGTTCTGCAAAGGGATGCTATTGTATCCCCCTCTGTCAGAACTGAATCTTGCTAATATGAATGCTGTTCTTTCTGTGGAAGAAATAATTCTACAGAGATAATTGGGGGGTGGAATATATAAACTTTCACTAGGGAGAGAACCTGCTGAGATTAAAGGCTCAGCTTCAGGAAGTATAACATACTTTTCCTTCAATGTAGGATCTTGCTAATTATTGATTGAATGGTTGATTTCTTTGTTCTTAAAACATACAAACTACAGAGACAGACATATTGACCACCAGAAAAAATTCAAGATTTTGAAATTATATGGCAAGTTACCTTGTTCCGTGGACTACTAAAATGCTCAATGTGGAGCTCTCTTTGGAACAATCCAGAAGCTGCAGTGGTACAAAAGGCAGCCACCAGAGTGGCAGGACACCCCTGCCAGTGCCGAACAATACTACGCTTAACGTTGGTTTCCAGCTGGCTTCTAGGCTTAATTCAAATTACATTATCCTTTAAAGTACAACCACAACACCAAATACATCAGGCAACATCTTGCCAGAACTTAATCTGTTTAGGACATCAAGAGAAGTCTTGCAGAGAATCCTTTATCCTTGAGAGGTCCACAAGCACAGACTAGATTTGAGGTTTTCTTGCTGGTAGGAATACCTTGGAATACATTCCTCCTGAAGAGCCATGCAGCTCCTACCCTGCTTGGGTTCAGGAAAAAGTAAGATCAGTACTATTCCAGGACTCGTATTGACTCAGTCTTTGTCAATTGAGGATAGCCATTGGAGTTATAATTGGAGTTATTCCTTCTGTATAATCTTCATTACTAGCCTGATAGCTGTCCAGAGTCTTCATAGATCAGGGCAGAACAGAAATACTGTAAATAAATAAATAAATTCTATGGAGCTTACCACTAGGTTAATATTTAGACCACTGTATGTCAAACTTTCTGCAATCACAAACCACTAAATATTCCCAATAAAACAAATACCCTCTCCCTATATTTTCAACTTTAAGGATATGGACATTCACATTTCCTAATAAATAGGATAATTATTATAGTTATATTTTGTATGCCTTTCCACCCTCTTCTTTGAAAATAACTTTAAAAGTAGTATTAGCTTTTCAAGAACTAATTCTTGTACCAAAAACTTAATCTAAAATTACATATTTATTCATCACTAGAATTACTTAATGTATTGCATGCCATAAGAACTACTCTTAGCGCAATCTTAGTGGTAAGAATATTCCTTAGTAGAAATCTAAGTGCAAATCTACTAAGACCACTGAAATCCCATTTTAGATATTTATCACCATATTTCTTATTTGAACTTTTCTTGGAAGATTGCTTGTGCATTTAGCACCACACTTCATTATTATTGCTACTTGTATTATTTTAGGTGGTAAGCTCTGATCTAGACAAATAACTGATGGTGAATGTGGTGTGGTGTTTGAAACTTCCACTGACTGGAACTGGCCCTGGAGAAAGGAAGAGAACCAGTGGAAATCTCTTATCTCCCACTCTCTGGAGCTGGTCCAGAAGGAGACCATGATGGATGGTATCAAAAGCCATTGAGAGAGCAAGAGCAAGGATTGATACACCAACTCAATACCTCTCCCACTAGGGGTCATCCATATGTGCGATCAATGCTGTTTCAGTTCTTTGCCAGCTCTCAAATCCAATTCTCTGAAGCTGCTATACAACCACGTTCTCAACAACCTTGCCTAAAAAGGGGAGATTGGAGATAGGATCAAAGTCATTCAAAATGGTCAGATCCAGCAATGGCTTCTTGAGGAGGGGGTAAACCACTTCCTCTTTAAGCAGCAGTGAAACCACCCCCTCTCTCAAGGATGAATTCACCACCGCCAGGATCCAACAGCATGTCATCTCCCAGGAAACCTTAGCTAGCCAGGAGGGACATGGATCCAACACACAGGTAGCCAAGCTAACAGTTCCAAGAACTCTGTTCAGTTCATCAGGATTAAATTCATCCCAGGTAATCAGACCAAAACTCAGTCACCTCCATAGGCTCTGCCTCAAGCCTAGAGTTCAGCTTGGAACAAATCTGAGTCACTTTATCCAACAGATGCTTAGAATATTCCTCACAGCAGCCCTGGAGAATGTCCTCCAGGAGCAGCAAGGTCACTCCAAACAGGTCCATCAGGTGGACACAGTAAGAGCAGAAATATTGAAACTTTGCCACCTTTACCACCATGAGGTAGGCCTTAAACAGTGGCTCTAATTCATGTCCAGTCAGATTCACTCCTTGTTGTCTTTCAGCAGTTCATCTTGCAGTGCATCGCTTTTTCCTACAACAATGGGGAGGTCGGTGCTGAAGCAATGAAAAATTTCTTCTAGATAACTTGGAGTAGAATATGGAGAAGCTGCACACCACAGTTAGATTCACTGCTTTAGATACTGCATTTCATTGTGGAAATGCACATAATAGTCAAAAGAAAGACAAAAGAGTCAGGGAATGACATTCTGAAAGTGTCAAGCATCCAGTCTCATTATTAAGAGTCATTTAGAAATTTCAATTCTTTTTCCTCTTTAACCCACCATCTATTTTACAATAGCAGAAATGTCAGGTACATGAGCATCACTGACTTGATTAGATGTCTGATGTCAGTGAGTCACAGGTGATGCTTACATGATAATAAAACATTGACCCTAGTAACTGTAATGGGGGCAGTCTGATCATTTTAACACTCAGCATGAAGTCCTTTGCTGATTTAAGCATCTCTGCAAAGACTATGATTATAGCTTACTAGTGAATCTTGAATTATACTGTAGGTAACAGATCAGCACAAAAATATAAAATTACTATACTAGCAGAACACCCTGGAGCAATTAATCAGAAAGACCTAAGAGCACAGAAGCTGAAACTGATGAAAATTGAGTTAGTTAGTTAATTGGCTGGAAACTCCCATAGATAATATATTCAC
Source organism: Candoia aspera (assembly GCF_035149785.1). Lineage (NCBI taxonomy): Eukaryota > Metazoa > Chordata > Lepidosauria > Squamata > Candoiidae > Candoia > Candoia aspera. The sequence goes on along the minus strand of NC_086153.1, from coordinate 69,681,612 downwards.
CCAGATTTTTTAAAAAACTTATTCAGCTCTAGAGAGAGCTCATTATGTGCTTCAATTCCCATTCCACATTTCACAACTGGAGATTGTATTGAAAATTGTGTGCTTGCTGTTATGAAATCCATGCAAATCTTATTGCCCATGCAAGAGAATGTTAAAGATAAATAGATAACTTAGTCAATAGAATATTAATATAAAGCATATTACTGAGAGCAATCTTAAGCAAGGTGATTTTAGAAAGCATTTCAAGAGAAAGGGGAGAATATCAAATGTTAAAACAGACTCTAGAAGGTAAAGCCATAGCTAAACTGAAAGATGTGTTTTAGAAGCTGTAATATGAATTAATAACAAAGCTAAATATAAAGGTAAGAGATAAGTGGAGGTGGACAGGAAGGATAACAAATAAAAAGGGCACATCTAATCTCAAGGGAAAATCTATTCTACTAACACAAGCATCCCACTGTTCAATTGGGGAAAAAGCTATCAAAGTTCTAACGATTACATTTTTTTAGCCAAAATTTTGGATGATAAATTTTAATGAATAATTGAATTGCGATTATATGCAAACATATAAATTGTATAAGTGCTATACCACAATTGCGGTTATAATGGATAAAAGCAGAATTGGGGAAAGAAGGAGAATGCATATGAATTCCACACAGCTTCTGCAGAGCACTGATCTGATTTCTCAGCAAGCTTGACCAAGAGAGTTGCTAAATTTACTCAAACCAAATCAGGGAAAGAACTTGAGAGGCTTATTATAGCACATCCCCCAGAAGAGATCAGATTTACAACAATTCTCAAGGAAGAATTGTTCTTTCTTCTTCCTTCCTCATTCTAAATTTTCCCCTATTTATTTTATTAATTCTACATAGCTTTTCTATCCAATAGGAGGATGAAGGTGGTTAATGGAATAGAAACATAATTAAAATAAAACAAACAAGCAAAGTTAATTTACTGATAGGAAGATTAACTTTCCCCAAATAATTATTTCTGAATTGGGAGGCCATCTTACATTTCCCAATTTCAGAACAAGCTGTTGAAAACAAAGGAAACAACATGAAATGTAAACAGCTTTAGAATCAATACTGAAAAGCATGAATGCTTTCAAAGATTAGCTTGAAGATTTGCCTGTTTACCTGGTGAATCTAACCCCTTTTTAACACCTAAATAGGGTTTTTCTCTGCTCTCTTTCCCTATATAGTTACCTCTTCTGCTTACCTCATATCCATTCAGTTTTGTTCCCTCTTTCTTTCTCTTTCCCATTTCTTCCTTCCCAATTCAGTTATTCTTCCTTCTTTCCATTCACCACTGTTTCTTCTATTTTTTTTCCTATTTCTGTTGAGGGAATAATGTGTTTGTGTGTTTCTTTTGGGAGAATGGTTTGTGTTTGAGAGTGAATGGTAGATAGAAGCAAATGAAGATGAAATTTTTTTTTAAGTGGGGTACTTTATTTTACAGGAATCAATTTAAATTAGTAGTTATTCTATTAATTAGTAACTATTCTATTAACGTGTCGCGTCGCGCGACCAGTCCTTCGCCCTTCGGTCTATGGGATTCCCTGGGGGGGAATGAGCCAACGATTCCCTCGCAAGGGTGAGGTCGAAAAAACAACGGTAGGTACAGGATTCTTTTGTGGTGAGAGACGCCACATCTCAGGAGGTTGCTGGTACTGCCTCCTGGTGCCACGCCCCCACCTCCTTTTATTCAGCAGTTCTATCAGGGCGGGGGAGTGAGTACAAAGAGAATAGGGAAATACAAGTCATGCCCTTATAAGGGAATATACAGCATTCTGAGGCTACGTGAGAGACATGCAATCTAGCTGTGCAGTAATGGAGTCAGGTTCGTCACATTTCCACCTTTTTTATTTAATTTTGTCCTCCCCCCAGAGGGTCTGAGTCGGGGAGCCAGGGACTCTTCAGTCCAAGGAGACCCATCCCAGCGTCCTCTCTCGGGGGGTAGTGTGACTGGGGGTCCTTGTCCATTTCCGATTCACTATCAGAGGACCATCCCAAGAGTGGTGTTTTCTCCATACCTACAGCAGTGACCAGGTGTTGAACAGCAAGCTTTGTCTCGGATACCTCTGAGTCCAATGTATGAAGTCTCTGCTTTAAGAAGCGGAGAACGCGACCCAGCACACAGGGGCCTATGGTGCATACGAGAATCAATAACAGGAGGGGCCCCAACAGAGTGGACAACAGTGTGGTTAGCCATGGAGAAATGCTAAACATATTTTGATACCATGACATGGATTGTTGGCGCTCCAATTCCCTTGTTTTTAAACGGGAATTGAGCTCTTTCATAGAGTCCAATACTACTCCTGAGTTGTCGGCATAAAAACAGCAGTCTTCCTTTAGAGCAACACACAGTCCCCCTTGTTTGAGGAACAGAAGGTCGAGACCCCTACGATTTTGCAAAACCACTTCGGATAGAGAGGTAAGGGAATCTTGTAGCGCCACAATAGATTGTTCGATGGCGCGAAGGTCAGTGTCAATGATAGCACTAAGGTGACGCAGGTTCTGATCATTGACAACAAGGGCTGACACACCGGTGGCGGCTCCGGCCGCACCTAAGCCCAGTAGGACTGATAAAGTTACAGCAGTCACTACTTCGCGCTTAGCCTTGAGGGGGTAATGAGGGGGCTCTAAAATGGAGATAAGTTCGTCAGGGGAATAGATAGAGATTTTGGGGAGTAGGAGCACCTGAATACAAAAGGCGTTAGTTCGTAACAAAGTATCACCATATACACATGCGGTGAGGCCAGAAGAACATGCCCAAACAGAGTTGTTCCCAGGGATAAAGTATTGCCCTGTCAAGCGGGCAGAGATATTACCAGAGGTAGTGTAGAGTACACCGTAGCCACCATGGCCGGTGTAACCGTTGATGTTCAAGCGATTTTTTGGAAGATAGAGGGCACAGTGATCATGAGAAGAATTAAGGCAATATTGAGTATAGTTAGCAGGAACACGGCCAAGGCAGCAGCCCTGCCCTATTATAGAGGTGATAGTCAACGTGGTGTTTTGCCAGCGGCAGGAGGAGGCTGAGGTAGAGTTTCGGATAGGGTCAGGAGAACCGACTGCTTCATAGAATGGTGGAGAGGAAGACAAACAAAGCCAACATCGAGATGTGTTAGAAGCGGTGTGAACAAGGGAAAAGGAGGAGTTAAGAAGAGAGACAAGGGGTTTTTTTTGTTTGGTGAGGGGTTTAAGAAAGGTGGAGTGAATGTCGTCGGCATTGGGCCCAACAGGTGGGGACTGAGGGAGAGTGACCTGTCGTTGAATGTAGAATATGTTGCCATAATGAAAATTGGGCCATGTGCCATACACACGACCTCCCCATTTTACACCTGAGTCCCAGGCATTCCCCTGAGCTTTTCCTGCAGCAGTGAATTGTACAATAACCGGATTACATCTATTCCAAGCCCAGGGTCCTGCCGCACCCTTTCTGCCTGCGGTGCATCTAATGTCCTCTCTCAACCGAGTGAGAGTGATGTAATCAGTCTTATACGGAGGGGTCCAGTCGATGTGGCCGGTGGAAACGCAGGACCAGGACTTGCAAAAGTAATCTGCTAAGCCTCCGCATTCGTGCACGTGGTCAGGGCGGGTGTCATGTCCTGGGCACACATACAGGGGAAAGCTTTTAACGGTGGAGTGGCTGGGCTCTGGGAAGCCGTCCAGCCTCCTGTAGGCTGTCACTCCTAGAAGCATTTCTGCGAAGTCAAAATACAGGTTAGGAAAACAAGATATAATTGGGCTGTAACAGGAGGAGGTATTCAGGGTCTGACCCAAGGCATCGCGGATTGTCCAGGTGATACTGTAAGGGCGATGCGATCCCTGGGCGTCAGATGTCAGCAGGCGTCGTCCCTGCCAACGGGCGGGCTCAGGAAGGGAGAGTTGAAACAAGGTGAGCGTAAGGCGAGATGAGGTGGCGAACCCCTTAATTAATTTTGTTATTTCACAGTGATATTGTCCTAGATCGGTCAACTGTACGTTGGTGATAGCAAGGGTAGTTTGGCGAAAGTGATAAGTGATGGAGTAGGAATCGCCATCTTGGAGAAGAGTGTTGTTGCGAAACCAGCGCCAGAAGGTGCCTTTTCTTTTGATGGGAGAGCGTTGAAGACATTCCATGGCGTTGGATGCTGAGCTGCGGCCGACGGTGGCAGGGTAGCGTAAACGATGGGTTCGAATGAGAGAGGTTGTTTTAGGGTTCGTTGTGAGGGGAGCAGAGATGGAAGAGAGATAACAGAGAAGGAGGGTCAAGGAGGTGCTTGTCAGGAGGCTGCCCACAGTTGTCGCGTCGCGCGACCAGTCCTTCGCCCTTCGGTCTATGGGATTCCCTGGGGGGGAATGAGCCAACAATTCCCTCGCAAGGGTGAGGTCGAAAAAACAACGGTAGGTACAGGATTCTTTTGTGGTGAGAGACGCCACATCTCAGGAGGTTGCTGGTACTGCCTCCTGGTGCCACGCCCCCACCTCCTTTTATTCAGCAGTTCTATCAGGGCGGGGGAGTGAGTACAAAGAGAATAGGGAAATACAAGTCATGCCCTTATAAGGGAATATACAGCATTCTGAGGCTACGTGAGAGACATGCAATCTAGCTGTGCAGTAATGGAGTCAGGTTCGTCACATTAACGTATCTTTATTATTTTTATCCTGGAGTGTGACTTCTACCAGGTATATATAGATACACATACACATATGTACATACATACATAAGTATGTTTCATGCATACATTTATTAGGTGTAGGAGGGAATCTCCACATTTAAATTTTTAGGAGCTGGAAACCCTAACATGACAGAGAGGAGAAAATGGTTTTACACAAAATTTCTATCTGTGTTTATAATTTCTTCTGTCTACTCTTCCTTTGGAGGGGTGGTCTTAAATGCAGGTTCCCTTTCAGGTAAATGATACTGACATAAATATCAAAAACACTACAACACCTTTGGTCCTGGATGGGGTTGCACTGCCCCAGACAGACCTGGTGCGCAATTTGGGGGTCCTCGTAGACTCGCAGTTCCTGCTCAAAGAGCAGGTGGCAGCCGTGGCTAGGAGGGCCTTTGCACACCTTCGGGTTGTGCGCCAGCTGCACCCATTCCTAAACCAAGAGGCTTTGCTCACAGTCACTCACGCCCTCATGACCTCCCGTCTGGACCACTGTAATGCGCTCTACATGGGGCTGCCCTTGAAGAGCATTCGGAAGCTTCAACTGGTGCAGAATGCAGCTGCACAGATAGTAAACGGTGTCGGGTACTTGACACATGTAACACCACTGCTACGTGAGCTGCATTGGTTGCCAGTGTGCTTCCGGGTGCAATTCAAAGTGCTGGTTGTCACCTTTAACACCCTTCATGGCTTGGGGCTGGGTTATCTAAGGGACCGCCTTCTCCCAGTTGTTTCTGCCTATCCAATTCAATCTAGTAGGTTGGGTATACTGTGGGTCCCATCAGCCAGGGAGTGTCGGTTGGCAGGAACTAGAAGACGTGCCTTCTCTTCCTTGGTGCCTGCCCTCTGGAACATTCTCCCTCCAGAAATTAGGATGTCCCCGACCCTGTTGGCCTTTTGTAAGGCCATGAAGACCTGGCTTTGTACCCGGGCCTGAGGCCGCGAGCGTGTGGATGGTCCCGTCTCTTGGCTGTATTAACATCCATACATTGCTTACTTGGCAGCAATGTATATTTTTTGGATTTATTTTATATTTTAACTGTTTTAATTGTAATTGTTTTAATTGTTTTATAGTTTTATTGTTGTAAGCCACCCAGAGTCACTTGCTGAGATAGTTGGAAATAAACCCATTCTCAGTAAGACTTCTCCAATTAGCTTGAAAAATAAGCCAGGTTATAATTCAAGTGTTATTTCCAAGACAATCTTAGGGACATTTCTATTCATCTCTTTTGATAGACTACAGTCTACAAGGCTGGGGTATACCCTGGCTAAACTAAGAAGCTGCATAAGCAAAGGAGAGATGCTTTTTTAATAAGTTCCATTAACTCATGGCCTCGGTTTGGTTGGAAAGGACAGTGGGGTTACTTCAATATTGGTTGTTTATTCATTCAGTCGCTTCCGACTCTTTGTGACTTCATGGACCAGCCCACGCCAGAGCTTCCTGTCAGTCGTCAACACCCCCAGCTCCCCCAGGGACGAGTCCGTCACCTCTAGAATATCATCCATCCATCTTGCCCTTGGTCGGCCCCTCTTCCTTTTGCCCTCCACTCTTCCTAGCATCAACATCTTCTCCAGGGTGTCCTGTCTTCTCATTGTGTGGCCAAAGTATTTCAGTTTTGCCTTGAATATCATTCCCTCAAGTGAGCAGTCTGGCTTTATTTCCTGGAGGATGGACTGGTTTGATCTTCTGGCAGTCCAAGGCACTCTCAGAATTTTCCTCCAACACCACAGTTCAAAAGCATCGATCTTCCTTCTCTCAGCCTTCCTTATGGTCCAGCTCTCGCAGCCATAAGTTACTACGGGGAACACCATTGCTTTAACTATGTGGGCCTTTGTTGTCAGTGTGATGTCTCTGCTCTTAACTATTTTATCGAGATTTGTCATTGCTCTTCTCCCAAGGATTAAGCGTCTTCTGATTTCCTGACTGCAGTCAGCATCTGCAGTAATCTTCGCACCTAGAAATACAAAGTCTTTCACTGCTTCTACATTTTCTCCCTCTATTTGCCAGTTATCAATCAAGCTGGTTGCCATAATCTTGGTTTTTTTGAGGTTTAGTTGCAAGCCAGCTTTTGCACTTTCTTCTTTCACCTTCATCATAAGGCTCCTCAGTTCCTCTTTGCTTTCAGCCATCAAAGTGGTATCATCTGCATATCTGAGATTGTTAACGTTTCTTCCAGCAATTTTAACTCCAGCCTTGGATTCCTCAAGCCCAGCATGTCGCATGATGTGTTCTGCGTACAAGTTGAATAGGTAGGGTGAGAGTATGCAGCCCTGCCGTACTCCTTTCCCAATCTTAAACCAGTCCGTTGTTCCGTGGTCTGTTCTTACTGTTCCTACTTGGTCGTTATACAGATTCTTCAGGAGGCATACAAGATGACTTGGTATCCCCATACCGCTAAGAACTTGCCACAATTTGTTATGGTCCACACAGTCAAAGGCTTTAGAATAGTCAATAAAACAGAAATAGATGTTTTTCTGAAACTCCCTGGCTTTTTCCATTATCCAGCGGATATTGGCAATTTGGTCCCTAGTTCCTCTGCCTTTTTTAAACCCAGCTTGTACATCTGGCAATTCTCGCTGCATGAACTGCTGAAGTCTACCTTGCAGGACCTTGAGCATTACCTTACTGGCATGTGAAATGAGTGCCGCTGTTCGATAGTTTGAACATTCTTTAGTGTTTCCCTTTTTTGGTATGGGGATGTAAGTTGATTTTTTCCAATCTGATGGCCATTCCTGTGTTTTCCAAATTTGCTGGCATATAGCATGCATTACCTTGACAGCATCATCTCGCAAGATTTTGAACAGTTCAGCTGGGATGCCGTCGTCTCCTGCTGCCTTGTTATTAGCAATGCTTCTTAAGGCCCACTCAACCTCATTCTTCAGGATGTCTGGCTCTAGTTCACTGACCACACCGTCAAAGCTATCCCTGATATTGTTATCCTTCCTATACAGGTCTTCCGTATATTCTTGCCACCTTTTCTTGATCTCTTCTTCTTCTGTTAGGTCCTTGCCATCTTTGTTTTTGATCATACCCATTTTGGCCTGGAATTTACCTCCGATGTTTCTAATTTTCTGGAAGAGGTCTCTTGTCCTTCCTATTCTATTGTCTTCTTCCACTTCCGTGCATTGCTTGTTTAAAAATAATTCCTTATCTCTTCTGGCTAACCTCTGGAATTTTGCATTTAATTGGGCATATCTCCCCCTATCACTGTTGCCTTTTGCTTTCCTTCTTTCTTGGGCTACTTCTAGTGTCTCACCAGACAGCCATTTTGCCTTCTTGGTTTTCTCTTTCTTTGGGATGTACTTCAATATACAACAGACCAATTTTTCACATGACTCCACTGTACTATGAACTAACAACATGGGCTAAGTTACAAAAAATGCTAAATTAAAATCTGGTTGTCTTGTTTGTGATTTATTGTGACATGCAAACCGGACCTATATTGACCTAGGTTACATGCCTTCCTTTAGCTCCTTGGGTTCAATTCTTTTTTGTAACCTAACTTTCTACCCACTTCTGACTGTCCCATCATTGTCTATTTCCTGATCCCTGATCTGCCTTCCCCACTTTGGCTGATCTGAATCTGATAATTGGCATGGAGAATCCTGAGGGAGGATACTTATGATGGCTTTTGCAAAAAAAATTCTGGGAAATCACTGAGTTCTGCATCCACTCACAATGGACTTCTATATGCGTTAGCATAAAACATGTGAATCCTTGACATGCCAAAGGTATGACTTGAAAGCAGTGCACTTCTGTGCTGACAGTTTTTCCCACTCTCATATATCACCAAATTAAAGTTCCATTGGGAAATCTTTAAAGTGATCTCTCTTAATATTTTAGAAAACAAATGTGGTCACAGTTCAGATTTATGGCAAACTTTCATTATGCTTTTCTGAGTCTAAATTGCACACCTGTAATATATATTAATTATTCCCTCTGGAACTAAAATATTCCCCTATACAGTATTTAAATACTCCCATAGGAGGAATAACTGGCTGTTTGGGAAGGGTGATCTGTTGCAGAAAAACAGTACTGTTAAGATATTCTTCCCAGGTGCAGCTGTCTAATTTGAAAATAGGGGACAGGAGCAGCAGATAAATTTATCATTTACACATTTGTGTGAACCATGATGATATACAAAGTTAAGTCATGTATAATTTGGTTTCAAAATATATATCCCATTCTGTTTTTTTTTTATCCTGCCTATTATTTTTATAACTAATTTAAGATTGGGAACATACCTAATACTCCTTCCTCCTCCTAATTTCCCCACAACAACCACCCTGTGAGGTGGGTTGGGCTGAGAGAGAGTGATTGGCCCAAGGTCACCCAGCTGGCTTTTTCCCTAGGCAGGACTAGAACTCTTGATCTCCTTGGTTCTAGCCTGACGCCTTAACCACTACACCAAACTGACTGGTTTCCTTGCCTCACACATAGTGTTGCAAAAATTAACCTGTATATACGCCTCAAAGCTACAGGAATAGCATGTTATATTGGCTTTTCCTTCTACAGAATATTGCTAGATACTTCTATTTAGAATATTGGCTACTTAAAATGTAGCTAATTGACATGCAGAACCATTTACTCTACTGGACATGCAGGTATGTATGTGTGTATGTAATGTGATATGTATATATACTGTATATACACACACAGACATAAATAAAAAGCATTACCTATGAAGCAACATGAACTATTTTTTCCTTTGCTCACATAATTTATTCACTCCAATAAAAAAACAGTACATCTGCCATTTATTTTTGACAGTTTAAGTGATACTGGAGCAGATGCTCATTTCTAATTAAAAGAGAATTAGACATGAAAACCAAGGAATTATGCAGTCTCTGAACAGTGCAGATGTTTTTGTTTATTGTTTTGGCAGGGTAAAGATGATCCTTTCTTTTGCTATCTACTTCACCTTACTAAGAAGTTAAATCAGTACAGTAGAGAAAATGAAAGCAGTTGTATAGTCAATATGTACCATAAAGGTAAAGGTAAAGGTTTCCCTTGACGTAAAGTCCAGTCGAATCCGACTCTAGGGGCCGGTGCTCATCTCCGTTTCTAAGCCTTGGAGCCGGCGTTGTCATAGACACTTCCGGGCCATGTGGCCAGCATGACTCACGGAACGCCGTTACCTTCCCGCCGAAGCGGTACCAATTAATCTACTCACATTTGCATGTTTTCGAACTGCTTGGTGTGCAGGAGCTGGGACTAGCAACGGGAGCTCACCCCGCCGCGCGGTTTCGAACCGCCGACCTTCCGATCGACAGCTCAGCGGTTTAACCCGCAGCGCCACCATACTGTAACATTTTAATGAAATTAACAAGAGAGAAAACATAACAGAAAACATACAGTACAGACATACTCTAGTTTTTAGCAGTTCCATTATACTTTATTATTTTTCATTCCTTCAAAATATTATTCTTTATATTTTCTCATTATCCTAAGTTTAGTAAATGCCTATTAATTCCAAATGTTATGACATTTTTATAATTTATTATAAGACATGTTTACCATGAGAACTAAACTTGCAAAGGAGTCACCATTAAACTTGTTTCTTGCTTTCTAGGATAAATGTATTATTTGGGATTTATAATCTTGACTGTGGTCTGTGTTGCTAATCAGACTCTAATCCTTGTTTTTGTGGTTTAAGAAACACTTTTATAGAATATTTTAAAATTTATCTTGCCTAATCTATGTGTTTTTAATAGGATCATAGAGTTGGAAGTGACTTTAAAGATCAGTTGGTCCAAGTCCCTCCTCCTCACTAGAGCATCTCTGAAGATGATCATCCAGCTTCTCTTTGAAGACCTATAGCCAAAGAAACCCTCACTACAGGTAGTCTTCACTTAATGACCATCTGTTCAGCGACCGTTCAAAGTTACAACAGTGCTGAAAAAATGGCCTTATAACCTATGCCCAAAATTACGACTGTTGCAGCATCCCTGCAGTCACATGATCAAAATTTGGACACTTGGCAGCCTGCCTGCATTTACGACTGCGGGGGTGCTTCAACTCCCTCCACCCACCTATCTTCCCGCCATCTCTGCCCTTTTGGAAGCCCTGCACCCTGCCTTGTGGGGAGGGAAGCCCACCTGCGCAGCACGAGGCCACCCATCCCGTCCCACCCACACGGCAGAAGGCCGCCAATAGCAAGCTCCAGCCTCCCCAGCCTGCATTCCTTCACCCAGCTGCCTCCTCTCCCAGTTCCCCACACTTACCTTTGCCTTTTTCGCCCAGCAGAAGCGCCTGGCTGCTTTTGAGAGTCCTTCTTTGACCCAGCTTCTCCGGCGAATGTTTCTTCCACATGGCTTCCTTCAAAACACTATCTTCTCAGCTTGCGCTATCTTCTCAGTTTATGCTAGTTTTGAAGGGAGCCATGTGGAAGAAAAGTTTGCCAGAGAAGCTGGGTCTGAAAAGGACTCAGCAAAGGCAGCCAAGCGAAAAAGGCAAAGGTAGGTGCAGGGAACTGGGAGGAGAGGCAGCTGGGTAAAGGCATGCAGGCTGGGGAGGCTGGAGCCTCACGCTGCGTGGGTGGGACAGGACGGGTGGGACCAGCAGGCAGGGTGCAGGGCTTCCAAAAGGGCAGAGATGAGGGGAGATAGGTAGGGGGGGAGATAGGCAGGGGGGGAGATAGGCAGGGGGGAATTGAAGGCAATGTTCGGGGCTGGAGGAACCAAGCCCGGAATGGCTTGGATTGTGGTGGGTGCTCAGGCTAACGACGGGTAAAATTCACTTAACGATGGCAAGGGGAATTGGTCAGATTGCTGTTGCTAAGCTATGCCATCTTGCTTTACAACCGCATGGCTTAGCGATGGAAATCCCAGGTTCGATTACCATCGTTAAGTGAAGACTACCTGTATGTCATGTGGCAGCCTACTCTACTGCTCGGCAGTTTGTGTAGTCAGTGAGTTCTTCTGACATCTATCCAGAACGTCCTTTCTTACAGTTTTATCCCACTGGTTCTATCTGGGACTATAGAGAATAAGTCCTCTTCTGTGTGATAAACCTTTAGAGATTGGAAGACTGTTATCATGTGTCCCCTCAGTTGGCTTCCTGTTGGCTAAACGTATCCAGATCCTTTAATTATTCCTCTCAGAACTTAGTTTCTAGACCCTTCATCATCTTAGTAGCCCTTTTCTGAACTTGCTATAATTTATTACTGTCCTTTTTGAATTCTAGTAGCCAGAACTAGACACAATACTCCAAATGAGCAGAATAGAATAGGACAATTACTTTCTGTGATCTGGACTCTGTGCTCCCGTAAATGCATCCCAAGATAGTATTTGCCTTTTCAGCAGCTGGCTCATTTTTAAGTTATGATCAACAAGAATGTCCATATCCCTTCCACATCTATACATTACTGCTGCGCTAATTGCTGAAAAACACGTGGAACCAGTTTTCTGAAAGTGACAATATCATAAAGGCAAATTAGACTTGAGAAACCTAATATTATATTGAACATAGTTCAGATTATTTGTTTTTCCAGGTAACTTTTTTTAAGTTGGCTAAAACACTTAAATTTACTTTATTACTGAAAAGAGAAATACTCCAAGAAGATTTTCAGTGTTGAAGTTAGGCAATCTTACATGGTGACCAGTGAACCCTTTGGAATTAAAGATTTAATTTTTTAGAAGTGGTATTTTATCTTCATGAAGATTATAGCTACATTTTTGCTGAGTTTGCCAGATTTCATTCACCCCTCACTACATTAGATTGATGACTATATGCAATAAAGTTTATATCAATTCTTAGCAAGCACATAGATTTTCTCCAGGACTTTACATCATACACACTGGGTATAATTCTAGTGAACTTTAGAAGTATCTCTATACATAATGCAATCCTTTCAAGTACCCTGAGATTTAAGGAGTAATGAGCATCTTCTAGAATGGTCTTTTCTTTGGCAACAGTGTTTTTGGAAAACTGTTTCTGTTTTGATTGTCACATAACTTTTGCATCTGTATGTTTTGCTTCTTCTTGGTATTGGACCTCCTAGCATGTGCCAAGTCTACTTTTGTTCACTAAGCAATAGCACCACGACCTCCTCTATCAGCCTGAATCCATATAATCATGTTCCATGAGGTCCACCACATGTGGCAAAAACTCCATGCCTGTAAAAGTAGCCCCATTGCTTTTACAGGCTTCCTGCAGTCTTGCTGAAAGCTGCCAGATACTCTAGCTGTTCTGCAATCCATAGAAATGCAGTTCCTTTCCTCCTACTTACCTCTGCATTGAAGGATAGCGCCTGTTTGCATGTCTCCAGTCCTTTTCATTCTACCTGGAGATGCTTGCTCCCTTCCACATCATTCCTCTTGCCCACACTCCTACCTCCCAGTCTGCAGCAGTAGAAGCAATTCAGAGGATCAACAGGCTGCACTATGTGTGACAAGGATCCATACTATGGGGGTGGAAAAAAAAGAGAATGGCCTAGACTTTTGGGAGATCCCCCATGACTCTGCCTACTCATATGATACACAAAAATTATCTATAATCAACTCTTATTTATGTCCCTCCTAATTTATTTTACTGCATTATGTGTTATCCTTCCTCCAAGGAGTGGCATATTCTCCCCTAATTTTATCCTCATAACAGATGTGTGAGGTAGTATACAGTAGAATTTAATACCCTACCTTACACATTTGATGTGAGATAGGTTAGCATACATAATGTTCCTTTAAAATGTTTGATATATTTCAGTATGAATTTGGATTGTCTAAATGTGCAGAATGGCAGCATCTTCAGTTCAAATATCTTCGGACTTCTTAATTTGGATTTGATGTTTTAACAGCTTTTGAAACTCCAACGTTACTTGTTCTGTTGAAAAGAATCTAAGTTTATCATTTATTTCTATATAAAGCTGATAAAGATTATTAAGACAAATATTGGTAATTTGCAAGAACTCTTGAATACAGAGGTATAATATCCTATAATGATAAATCAATGGTTTTGGTTTTAAATGCATTTCCCATTATCTTAAGATGAGTTTAATTCATCAAAAGGTTATTTTTTGTGTTTACTGAACACCTCGGGATGTTTTAAAATGGGTATGCTGGAGATATATTTGTGGGAACTCTGGCACAAATTATTAGGTTCTGCTGTATGGTGATCCCATTTGGGTATGATATTGTTGTCTAATTACAATTAATGTGATTTAAAGAAGGTGAAACTGAACTGTATATTGAGACTTGGAATCTGTTCAGTCACAGTCTTGAATTTGAAAAAGACTCATCTATATGATCCTGTGTAAGAATACACACACAGTTCTTTCTTACTTACTTACTTACTTACTGATTGATTGATTGATTGATTGATTACCTTCGAATCAGTGTTGACTCCTGGCAACTGTCTGAAGTTTTCTTGGCAAGATGTCAGAAGTGGTTTGCCATTGCCTCTTTCCTACGGCTGAGAGAGACTGACTGGACCAAGGTCACCCAGCTGGCTTTGTGCCTAAGGCGGGACTGGAACTCACGGTCTCCACTCTTTATTTTTAGTTATATTTAATATATACAGTGGCCTTAGCTTAACAAACTACACATTTCTATACAGACCATTTCAAATGGAGCTTTATTTTATCAGTTTCACTCTCTCTCTCCTTCACTCACACAGTTTCTTTTTGAGCCTTCACTTTGGGGCTTGCTTCTATCCAAGGGAGGAGATAAAAATAGTTCTTTTGTAGGCTCCTTTGTCAAGCTGTCCTTGATGACCTCTGGTCTGCTCTACGCAAACTACAATCCCTTCCACCAGCCAGTTCCCTCAACAGATCTCTCTCTTGGGTCCTGCTTGCTCCTGCTGGGTATCCAACTGCGGTTCCTTCCTTGTTACACACAGTATCACCAGACTATGCCATACAAAAACAACTGCAGGAATGCCTAGCAACCTCCTCCTCCCTTACTTAATGCTTCTGCCCTTTAATATATTTACAGCTAGAAGGCAGGTGTTTTAGTTAGACACGAAGCTTCTTGGTGTCTATGTGACACTGAGCCGCAGGAGAAATCTTTTAACCTTGAGACCATTGTATCATCCCAAGTCCACCACTGCAACCCACTCTGCCACACACACAAACACACCCTTCCTCAAGATAAGGCTTGAAGGGTCACCTCATACTTGAATGTCTATTGTTTTGTCTCGTCTCCTTTGTAGTTCTGGATTCTTCCTCACTCAGTTCTGAAGCTTCAAACATATGTTTCCTCTGGGTATCTTCCCTTTGACAAATGTAGATCTCAAAAACTTCAGCCTGTTCCTTTTCCATCAGTCAGAGGCTCTCTACTTTTACACTAGCTCCATTTTTGCTGGTGGCGCTGCGGGTTAAACCGCTGAGCTGTCGATCGGAAGGTCGGCGGTTCAAAACCGTGCGGCGGGGTGAGCTCCCGTTGTTAATCCCAGCTCCTGCACACCAAGCAGTTTGAAAACATGCAAATGTGAGTAGATTAATTGGTACCGCTTCGGCGGGAAGGTAACGGCGTTCCGTGAGTCATGCTGGCCACATGACCCGGAAGTGTCCTATGGACAACGCCGGCTCCAAGGCTTTGAAACGGAGATGAGCACCGCCCCCTAGAGTCGGACACGACTGGACTTTACGTCAAGGGAAACCTTTACCTTTACTAACCCTGCTATTTATGCTTGGGGAACTTTTTATTTTCTCATTAGGTCTCACATTTGGGGATTTAGACTTACTCCCTCTGAACTCCTTTTATTTAACTTCGTTAAAGAACGTCTTTTCATTTGGGCTTCTTGTTTTTCATATGCTTGGTTTTTTATTGGGTTTCAGTTTCAGTATTCGTCGTTTTCTTATATTTTTCTGTACTTTGTAGCAATAAGAAAGTAGACAATAATGTCTAGGACAAGATCATCCAATGAGTTTGGAAGCTCAGTGGGGATTCAGTTCTGGGTTCCCTAGTCTTAGTCTGCCATTAACATACCATGCTTTGAGTTTACACATAATAATGTAGCTCCTTTGGTTCTGACTGTAAATACTGTGCAAACTCAGCTTCTATGGCTTATAGATCATAGATGATTGGAATATATGAATCCAGGCAGTAGGTCTCATTTTCCACTTCATTGCACTTTCCTTCAGCATGTATTCTACTTTGTCCTTGCAAAGAGATTGTTCCACTTACACAATTCACACACTTTCTGCTTATTTATTTGAAGAGATTTATATACCATCCTTCATTGCTAATTCTAGGTTGGTTTACAAAGAAGCCATTTGGATATAGCACATTTAATAAACCATGCATCAAAATTCATCCAGGACTTAAATCTTTATCTTTATCCTGAGAAACTCCTGGATTCTACATGCAAACCTGCTGATCTACACATTAGAGAGCCACTTGGCCTATTGTTGTGTACAGTGCTGCATATGGAGATAATATGTTCCGATAAGGAAATATTAACATGCATTGTTATTGTCTTCTTGGGCTGACTATTGCTGGCTATTACAAATTTAATATAATTTTCATGAATTATATTACAGATTTCAGTTGAGCACATTGTGATTGATGCTAGAACTTTTAGGAAGTTGTTGCTGTAATGTTTGTTTTTATAGTTAGTCTTCATTTCCTACAGGATAAACTGAGATGACACAAAATGTAATCAGTGAGTGCCCTTCATTAGTGGTCTTGTTATTTTATTAAGGGATGCTTTTCTTTTAACTTTATTCCAAAATATAATTTGAAGATATAAAAGAAGAATTGTGACTATGTTAAGATGGCATTTGTATATCAGCTATTAATTATCATGGGATTATGAAGTCAACTATAATAATCTCTGCTACATTAATTATGAAATTATGATAAAGCATGGATGCATAGCCTTTGCAAGACATGACACAAATGTTATTGTTCACATATTGCTTTACATGTTCATAAAATTGCTCACATATTGCTTTGCACACAAGGAGTCTCTGTTGAAATGAAGAAAGCCATAAAAGTAGAAGCACTCTGTATGCTTCAATATTTTTGCATCAATAATTTGATGACAGGTCTGATCTCATATCCATCAGGACAGTAAGCTACCAGTTTCCGGAGGAAGACATGGCAGACTGAAGACAGGTCCACGAAAAGCAGAGCCGATGACTGTGGCAAAGAATGAAGAGCCAGTGAGTAGACCAGTTCTTTGAAACTCTCTGGACAAAGAGAGGACGGAAGATCATCCATAAGTGCTCCATACATTTGTAGTTCACAAGGGGACCGCAAGACAGCACTCTCTGGCAGGTTTTGAGCACTTGTAGATGGGGGAATAGCCATCTTGCTCAAACCACAGTCAGCATCTTTAAAAGGACACTAAGTTCACATACTTCCTTTTCTAGTCACATTTGGAAATTGCTTGTTAACTATTTTTCAGCTATTAGAGACCTTGGGATCAACAAGTCTGAAAACACCGGGTGAGTCTGCCTTCAATCCTTAATGAAAGAAAGTTTTAATTACAAGCTTAAGAACTTTAAAACAATTGAAATAAACAGCAAAAAAAAAAAGACTTTAATTTTTGTTGTTGTTGTTTATTCGTTTAGTCACTTCCGACTCTTCGTGACTTCATGGACCAGCCCACGCCAGAGCTTCCTGTCGGTCGTCAACACCCCCAGCTCCCCCAGGGACGAGTCCATCACCTCTAGAATATCATCCATCCATCTTGCCCTTGGTCGGCCCCTCTTCCTTTTGCCCTCCACTCTCCCTAGCATCAGCATCTTCTCCAGGGTGTCCTGTCTTCTCATTATGTGGCCAAAGTATTTCAGTTTTGCCTTTAATATCATTCCCTCAAGTGAGCAGTCTCACTTTATTTCCTGGAGGATGGACTGGTTGGATCTTCTTGCAGTCCAAGGCACTCTCAGAACTTTCCTCCAACACCACAGTTCAAAAGCATCGATCTTCCTTCTCTCAGCCTTCCTTATGGTCCAGCTCTCGCAGCCATATGTCACTACCGGGAACACCATTTCTTTAACTATGCGGGCCTTTGTTGTCAGTGTGATGTCTCTGCTCTTAACTATTTTATCGAGATTTGTCATTGCTCTTCTCCCAAGGATTAAGCGTCTTCTGATTTCCTGACTGCAGTCAGCAGCTGCAGTAATCTTCACACCTAGAAATACAAAGTCTTTCACTGCTTCTACATTTTCTCCCTCTATTTGCCAGTTATCAATCAAGCTGGTTGCCATCATCTTGGTTTTTTTTGAGGTTTAGCTGCAAGCCAGCTTTTGCACTTTCTTCTTTCACCTTCATCATAAGGCTCCTCAGTCCCTCTTCGCTTTCAGCCATCAAAGTGGTATCATCTGCATATCTGAGATTGTTAATGTTTCTTCCAGCAATTTTAACTCCAGCCTTGGATTCCTCAAGCCCAGCATGTCGCATGATGTGTTCTGCGTACAAGTTGAATAGGTAGGGTGAGAGTATGCAGCCCTGCCGTACTCCTTTCCCAATCTTAAACCAGTCCGTTGTTCCGTGGTCTGTTCTTACTGTTGCTACTTGGTCATTATACAGATTCTTCAGGAGGCAGACAAGATGACTTGGTATCCCCATACCACTAAGAACTTGCCACAATTTGTTATAGTCCACACAGTCAAAGGCTTTAGAATAGTCAATAAAACAGAAATAGATGCTTTTCTGAAACTCCCTGGCTTTTTCCATTATCCAACGGATATTGGCAATTTGGTCCCTAGTTCCTCTGCCTTTTCTAAACCCAGCTTGTACATCTGGCAATTCTCACTCCATGAATTGCTGAAGTCTACCTTGCAGGATCTTGAGCATTACCTTACTGGCATGTGAAATGAGTGCCACTGTTCGATAGTTTCAACATTCTTTAGTGTTTTCCTTTTTTGGTATGGGGATATAAGTTGGTTTTTAACAGTCTGATGGCCATTCTTGTGTTTTCCAAATTTGCTGGCATATAGCATGCATTCTTCAGCAAAGGATCGTTACCTTGTCATGGTGCTGGAGCTTGAGCACCTCAATGATGCCATGAGCTAAGCCATGAAGGGCCACCCAAGACGGGAAGGTCATGACAGAGAGGTCAGACTAAATGCAATCCCTGGGGAAGGTAATGGCAACCCACCCCAGTATTCTTGCCGTGAAAACTCAATGGATCAGTACAACCAGAGATATGTCGGTATACCATCGGAAGATGAGACCCCCAGGTCGGAAGATGGTCAAAATGCTACTGGGGATGAACAGAGGATGAGTTCAACTAGCCCCAGACGTGATGACACAGCTAGCTCGAAGCCAAAAGGATGGCTAGCGGCCGACGGTGCTGGTGGTGAACGGCAAATCCGATGTTCTAAGGATCAACACACCATTGGAACCTGGAATGTAAGATCTATGAGCCAGGGCAAATTGGATGTAGTTATTGGTGAGATGTCAAGATTAAAGATAGACATTTTGGGCATCAGTGAACTGAAATGGACTGGAATGGGCCACTTCACATCAAATGACCACCAGATCTACTACTGTGGACAAGAGGACCACAGAAAAAATGGAGTAGCCTTCATAATTAATAGTCAAGTGGCTGAAGCAGTGCTTGGATACAATCCAAAAAATGACAGAATGATCTCAATTTGAATTCAGGACAAGCCATCTAACATCACAGTGATCCAAATATACGCCCCAACCACAAATGCTGAAGAAGCTGAAGTAGAGCGATTCTATGAGGATCTGCAGCACCTACTGGACAACACGCCTAAAAGAGATGTTCTTTTCATCACAGGAGACTGGAATGCTAAGGTGGGCAGTCAAATGACACCTGGAATTACAGGTAAGTATGGCCTGGGAGAACAAAACGAAGCAGGACATAGGCTGATAGAATTTTGCCAAGACAATTCACTCTGCATAACAAACACTCTCTTCCTAAGAGACGGCTTTATACATGGACTTCACCAGATGGACAACACCGAAATCAGATTGACTACATCCTTTGCAGCCAAAGGTGGCGGACATCTGTACAGTCGGTAAAAACAAGACCTGGAGCTGACTGTAGTTCAGATCACGAACTTCTTCTTGCACAATTTAGGATCAGACTAAAGAGATTAGGGAAGACCCACAGATCAGCTAGATATGAGCTCACTAATATTCCTAAGGAATATGCAGTGGAGGTGAAGAATCGATTTAAGGGACTGGACTTAGTAGATAGGGTCCCGGAAGAACTATAGACAGATGTTCACAGCATTGTTCAGGAGGCGGCAACAAAATACTTCCCAAAGAAAGAGAAAACCAAGAAGGCAAAATGGCTGTCTGCTGAGACACTAGAAGTAGCCCAAGAAAGAAGGAAAGCAAAAGGCAACAGTGATAGGGGGAGATATGCCCAATTAAATGCAAAATTCCAGAGGTTAGCCAGAAGAGATAAGGAATTATTTTTAAACAAGCAATGCATGGAAGTGGAAGAAGACAATAGAATAGGAAGGACAAGAGACCTCTTCCAGAAAATTAGAAACATTGGGGGTAAATTCCAGGCCAAAATGGGTATGATCAAAAACAAAGATGGCAAGGACCTAACAGAAGAAGAAGAGATCAAGAAAAGGTGGCAAGAATATACGGAAGACCTGTATAGGAAGGATAACAATATCGGGGATAGCTTTGACGGTGTGGTCAGTGAGCTAGAGCCAGACATCCTGAAGAGTGAGGTTGAGTGGGCCTTAAGAAGCATTGCTAATAACAAGGCAGCAGGAGACGACGGCATCCCAGCTGAACTGTTCAAAATCTTGCAAGATGATGCTGTCAAGGGAATTGGGACTGAGGAGAAGAGAAGAGGGACTGAGGAGCCTTATGATGAAGGTGAAAGAAGAAAGTGCAAAAGCTGGCTTGCAGCTAAACCTCAAAAAAACCAAGATTATGGCAACCAGCTTGATTGATAACTGGCAAATAGAGGTAGAAAATGTAGAAACAGTGAAAGACTTTGTATTCCTAGGTGCAAAGATTACTGCAGATGCTGACTGCAGTCAGGAAATCAGAAGACGCTTAATCCTTGGGAGAAGAGCAATGACAAATCTCGATAAAATAGTTAAGAGCAGAGACATCACACTGACAACAAAGGCCCGCATAGTTAAAGAAATGGTGTTCCCGGTAGTGACATATGGCTGCGAGAGCTGGACCATAAGGAAGGCTGAGAGAAGGAAGATCGATGCTTTTGAACTGTGGTGTTGGAGGAAAATTCTGAGAGTGCCTTGGACTGCAAGAAGATCAAACCAGTCCATCCTCCAGGAAATAAAGCCAGACTGCTCACTTGAGGGAACGATATTAAAGGCAAAACTCAAATACTTTGGCCACATAATGAGAAGACAGGACAGCCTGGAGAAGATGTTGATGCTAGGGAGAGTGGAAGGCAAAAGGAAGAGGGGCCGACCAAGGGCAAGATGGATGGATGATATTCTAGAGGTGACGGACTTGTCCCTGGGGGAGCTGGGGGTGTTGACGACCGACAGGAAGCTCTGGCGTGGGCTGGTCCATGAAGTCACGAAGAGTCGGAAGCGACTAAATGAATAAACAACAAAAAGCATGCATTACCTTGACAGCATCATCTTGCAAGATTTTGAACAGTTCAGCTGGGATGCCATTGTCTCCTGCTGCCTTCTTATTAGCAATGCTTCTTAAGGCCCTTTCAACCTCACTCTTCAGGATGTCTGGCTCTAGTTAATATCAGCAATGTCAATAGTGATGTTTGCTTCTATGGATAGACTGTGTCCAAAAGATGTTTTGAAAGAAATGGCAGAAGAGGAACAAGTTTTATATGACAAGACAGAAACAGAGTTGACACTGAATTGGATCTACAAATGACAGACCACAAGAATGACATGGAAAAAAAATGTTTCACTGGGCATACAAAAGAAATCTGTTGATGCTTTAAAAATCAAAAGGGAATCTGGGGATATTCTATCTCTAACCTTGGACAGGGTTGCCCTTCCCCATTCAAGAGTGGGGCAAAATCTGTGGGTCTTCCTGGACTCAAAGGCCTTTGCACAGCTTAATCTGATTCACCAGTTGCAGCCTTTCCTAGATCGGGAGATCCTTCAGACAGTCACTCATACCTTAGTCACCTCAAGACTCGATTACTGCAACATGCTGTACATGGAGCTGCCCTTGAAGACCACTGGAAGCTTCAACTGGTCCAGAACGCAGCTGTGCAGGCAATGACAGGCATGCCTTGGTATGCCTATGTGACAACTTTGCTTCACAAGCTGCACTGGTTGCCAGTTTGCTTCCAGGTGTGATTCAAAGTGCTCGCTACAACCTATAAAGCCCTACATGGCATAGGGCCTGATTACTTGAGGGACTGCCTATCTCCTGTGGTATCTGCCTGGCCAGTTCAGCCTGACAGAGTTGGCATGCTCCAGCTTCTTTTGATTGAGCAGTGCCATTTATCAGGGCCCCAGAATCAGGGCTTTTCTGTCACCGCACCTGCCTCTGAAATAGGGTTCCCCTTGAAATCAAGGTGGCTGCCACCTTGATGGCATTTTGGAGGGCCTGACTTTGGACAAGGGTGGCTGCAGCTGGGTGTGTAATATATGTCTTGTTATTGCTGGCTAGATTCACCATCTTGTTTAATGTTTTCTATTCCAACTGTATATTTGTTATTACGTTTTTATGTTGTGAGCTGCCCAGAGTTGACTAGAATCAGGCAGTGCCTAAATCAGATAAATAAATCCATCCTCCCTTTCCTATATATGTTTGTTTTAACGCTTGGCTTAGCTGAAAGGTCCTTATGCACCCACAAAGGTTTGCTAAGCGGCACCCATTTCTTTTCTCATTGGAGTGGTATGCAATTGTACTTTCTATAGCTTAATTTTTACAGGCTCCCAACTCTCCTGCATTTCATTTATCCTAAGGATTTCTGCCCATGCAGTCCTTAGTACTTCTTTAACCTTGTTGAAATTGGCTGTCCTGAATCTAGTGTGCACATACATTTATGCTAAAAATTCTCTTTCTGTAGTGTTTTACTTTCCAAGATGACATGGACAGTTTCTTCCAAAGTCTTCAGTGCTTTAACCTTTTCCACCAGCTCTTCCTTATTGTTTGGGATCAGATCTAGGACATCCAATCCCTTGTCTCTTCTTCAAATGTCTTGAAAATGAAGCAGCCTATTAGTCCACTTGCCAGGTGAAGAAATCTGCTTGTCCTACTTACCTAGAGGTAAAGCTTACCTTATTTGCAGATAAGAAGGCAACTAAATAAGCAATCAGAAATGGGGCAATATTTTTGCAAGTGGCAAGTAGCTGCACTAGACGCTCTGGTATGTTTTAGTTTCTGTGCTCATTATTTATTGAAACCCCCTTTCTCATGATCATCCTACATTTAACATTCTGTTACAGTTTAAGCACAACAAACATTGCAACATTCTGATTCAATTTAAGCACAACAGCAAAAAAGAAAAGCAGTAAACCAGTAAAACATATTAAAATCCTAGCACAACAAATTTAAAATTTACAAGACATCAGTCAGTCACAAACAAAGTCAATACCAAAAAGTAGGATCACAAATCACCTTGCCCCAGTAAAGGCCATGCGGCTGAAAAAGCCACAGTCAAGGCCATGCGGATTTCAGGGGAAGTGCTGTTCTAGAGGGCAGCCATAGAGAACGCCAAAATCCCATGAGATGACATGTTTAGCAAAGAGAACTGGTGCATGTCTACCTTGAAAGAGCTTATCAAATGGGCAGAGACAACTGTCCGGGAGGTATCCAGACATGCATACACAATTCTTACTTACTTACTTACTTACTGATTGATTGCTTGATTGATTGGGTACCTACAAGTCAATCCACTTCTGGCTTAATAGTTTCTCTCAACCCCTTATCTTATTTTGCTTCCTGAGTCTCCACAATGTGGAATTCTTCCTCAAAGCCATTAAAATATTCATAAAGTGAAAGCGGCTCATCTGGCAGTTTGGTCATAACAAACAGTAAAGCGGCAGTTTTCAGCCTTAGATACAGATGTTCACTCACCACTTTGCACATTTATTTATTTATTTATTTATTTCCCCAACTTTATTATGTTTATAAATAACTCAAGGTGGCGAACATACTGTACCTAAGCCTCCTTCCTCCTCCTCTTTTCCCCACAACAACAACCCTGTGAGGTGAGTTGGGCTGAGAGAGAGTGACTGGCCCAAGGTCACCCAGCCGGATTTCATGCCCAAGGCAGGACTAGACTCCTGGTTTCTAGCCCATGATTCATGATTTTATTTTCTTCTCTTTCTCTCTGCTGGTTGTTTTCTTTGTTGTATGCCACAACTCAACATAATTAAAAACAGGATAAATAAAATAAAAACTGGATGTATAAATTGGGAACAGCAGTCATCCAGGACCTTACAGAGCACATGTTAAACATAGAAAGAGAAAAGGGAAGGAATGGGAAGACTCCCATTGTATGAGCTGTAGTATGTTCATACAGTATTAGATGTAGCCCATGGACCATTGTATTGTATATTTTTAACGTCATAATTGTTATCATCAGTACAGTGAATTACTGTATAAAAAGCTACAAAATTTTATTTTATGGATTATTGCCTAATTCCTAACTATTAAGTATCAAGTATTTCTTGATAGGACAGAAGGGGAATTCAACAGTGCAAATAATTCCATAAAGCCTAAGTGTGCGTAGACATGGATATAGTTTCCAAATATATCATAGCCTTACATGTACTTGTTACAGAATTGAAAGATCAATATATATTCAGCAATATACTGTAAGGTATGTCCTGGCTAAGCTAAAGCCTATCAACTCAGCAAATCCTCCTAATAACCTTAGAATAACACAGTATTTCCCACCTACTTTTTTCCAATTCATTTGTCTTAAAAATATTCCTTGTGATGGCTAAAACTGTGAAATTAAGTAAGACATTGAGGCACTGAAGTACATTAGTGTATTAGACTATATACAAATAGATTTGCAAATATCTGTGAACTCAGGGAACCATGAGAACTGCTCCTCAAAGCTACTGTAGCCATGAAATCCTAAGACTCGTACCGTGCTATAGAATAAGACAGCATTTCTCAGCATTTCTCACTGGTTACAGCATGCAAGGTTGCTGCATGAAAATGGAATGGGGAGTTGCAAAATATGTCTTCTTGGTAAGTCCTGTGGAATTGTAGAAGAAAGCATGGCACTGATTTGGACAAGTAAAACAAAGCAAAACATCCCCCTCCCCTAATGACCTTTCCAGAGATTTGAGAAGCCACCCTGTCAGTACAGCTATACCAAGGAATGTTGATAAAACCAGGAAAAAATACTAGGAGGCATGCACAGGCTCTGGGAACCAAGGCCAATTTAGCACAAACCCCATAACCATAACTCTCTAGAGAGTAACTATATTCATGGAATGCCCTCTGTATTCTTTCAGTACACTATTGTTTTTGTAGTTCCACTCCATTACCTTATCAAATCCACCCATATCTGGTTTCACTGATACATAAGATGCTGCTACATCCAATCAATTATAGCCAATTACTTTGCTATATCCAATCAGAAGCTATTCTAATTTGCTTAAGTCTCTATAGGGAGATTGTATCCTCACCCACTTTACCTTGATTCTACTGCCTGAGTACCATAATTACCAATCTGAGCTTCAACAAATTCTTGGGAAATTTATGAGAGAGATTTCTCCAACAGAGTAAGCTTGCTAAATCAGTGCAAGATTATGCTTCCCTGAAAAGCAGTTTCCCAAGTCTTAAATTAAGCTGAAACCTTATTGTGCTTGTTGTTGTTGCTGTTATTGTTGTTGAACATACTGTATTTGCTTAGGAGGCAGAATAATCATGCCTGGATGGCACATGGCTGCTATGCAAAACTCTAACTGTCTGATTTGATCTTTATTCTGAAGAGGGAATTACAAGGAAGTACAGAGAATACAGTATGAGTGGGGGATTAGATGAAGGCAGTGTCATAAAGACATCACCTACAAAACCTATGGGCATCTTCCTTCCATGGCTAGGGAAAAAAACCTATGGATAAATTCTAAGAGAAGCTGATTTAAAGCAAGAGACAGTATTATCTCTTTTTACAGTATTCTTTTTCTGACTTTGGGGAGTAAGATAATTGTACACAAGGGGAGGAGGAATAAAGCATAATCAGATTTCCCCATCTATTCAAAAATCAACATTGGAATCAGAGTTGCTTCTGTTTTTCTTTCGTCTCAAAAATGACTAATACCAAAACTAATTTTAAAATACCTATCAAAACATGTTCTAACATGAAAATACGATAACTCTGTATCTGCAGGAACACTGGTCTGTGTACTGGTACAATTCAAGGGTAAAAAGCTCATCCTTCCCATTAAAATATGGCTTTAAATTTGATTATTTTGTTTACTTTCAATGAAATTGTGTTAATTTGCAAAGCCTTAAGGCTCTATCACTGTTTTAATTGATATTTAGATTAAATTTCAATTGTTAATACCAAACCTAATCACAGTAAAATGGATGGGGGCACAACTGAGAAGCCCCAGAGTGAGGGAACATGGAGAGAGGACACAGAATATTAGCTTTATGGCACAGAATTTGTTGTATTTGTTCTCTGCTTCATCTTATTCTAACCCAGTGTTTTCCAGCCTGGGCAACCTCCAGCTTTATGGACTGCCAACACCCAGAGTTCTCAGCAATAACCATGCTAGCTGGGGAATTCTGGGGAATTCCCATACCATCTGGATGTTTCCCAGGTTGAAAAACACTGCTATAATCCAAGAACTGAAAACAAGGGGATGCTAGGTTTATGATACAGAAATTATATTAGTTCTTTGCTTCTTCTCAATCCATCCATCGCAAGAATGCAAAAAAAAAAATCCTATGCAGAGATGGTGCAAACAGTAGACTGTCTTTATTTCTATAGTCATAGATAGTCACAGAGGCAACTACCAGGAGACCAAATGATGAAAGCATCATTATGCCATTGCAATGTAAGGTCCACCCTTTGTGATGTTACATGCACATATGAAAGGGATGGAGCATGTATCGTGATGGCATAATGCTGCTTGCATCATTTTGATGAAAGGATCAGATTTATTTTATTTATTAAATTTATATGCCACCTCACTCCCATCCTGTGGATTCCTCTGGCTTGTTAACATTCATAAGGAAAAAGTGATACTCAATGCAAAATGCAATTATATTAAAATCATTGCCATTGTTTGTGAAAAAAGTTAAGCCCTTCAAGTTCAGCATGTTCCATGGCTAACATTACCTGAGTGAATGGCTAGCAGGCAGCTGCTAAAACTGAAAGATAATGTGGCCAGAATCCCTCCAGGATTTTTTCCCTCCACAAAGCACACTGGAAAAGGAGGGAGATCAGACTGTAATATCTCAGCCACATGATCATATATGGTGTATTTTGCTTCAAGGATATTTTTTACAGAAACACTAAGTCAAAGAATAAATATCAATGTTGGTGTTGCAAATAATTTAGACTATCATGCCCCTCCAATCAATGCAGTGGGAAAGTTCTATTCACCTAATATTGTCTTTCCTGCTACCACTGTTTAATGAGTACAATAGCTGATGGGATGTTCTTGGCTCAGTTCCTGTATTTTTACTGTCTTCCTCCAACAGAAGGGAGGATAATCACTCATATACAGGGATGGCTTTAATTCCAAATCAGACTGCCTAATCTAAACTCAACAGCAAGCCTTTTAAGAGGACTTCATGCTGAACCACCCTTCATCCTGTCATCAATTATTACATTTCACTTTCTTCTAGACTTCTAGAAAATGTGTTATATTACAATGCATGTATTATTAGGTTGGACATTCAGTAGTGTGTGTGTGTGTGTGTATTGGTTCATATTGTTTTTAAAATTTCTATTTTACACCACTTTGAATTTTTTAAACATTGGAAGTCCTATATAAATGTTTTAAATAAAAATAAGATAAAAAGTTGATATAAAGTAGGAGTAGATGACTTGGTGCACTCCAATTTTTTCTTTATTTGAGTTCTTAATCACCCAACCACTACAGCAACTGGCAAGGGATTGCGGAAGTTGTAGTCCAAAATACTTGGAAGATACCAAGTTGCCTGATAGCAGATTGTCAGATAGCCACAAAACATCAGTTATAAACTCCAACACGTATTACACATTGTGAAACAACCTACAAGAATGTTTTTGCATTGTTCCTGTAAGATCATTATAGTTCCTCTAGATCTCTGCTTACCCATTTTTTTTTACTCATCCCATAAACATAGATATGGAGAATTAATGTAGAATTAGTATGTTCCACCAAATAAGTAAACAAATGGAGTTATCACTGAACTCAAATGGCCATGACCATTATGCAGATTGCATTACACTGTTAATCACACACACACACACACACACATTAATACCCCAAATTATGTGTATTTATCCACCTTAATTCACTGTGATATTCTCAGGTCAGTGTATTTCTTTTAATAAATCATCATCTTGCCAAGGCTCAAGACTAGGCACCTCATTTAATTCTATATTTTATCTACATTTTGTTTTACATAATTTGCAAACCATTGCCAGGATTGGGGGAATTTGGTTAGAAAAGATAATATATTTATGAAAATAAAATTATAGTATACAATGTTATATAACAATTGTGTTTTAACCAAACACTACTACAGTTACTTAGTTCTTTTTTATCGTTAGGGTTAGTAAATATGCTACATTTAGTTAAAACACTGATGCTTAAACAAAAAGAAACAGAAACTTAAATTTACTGAAGCAAAATCAGTAGTTTTGCTTTAATCTGCTATCTAAAACCCTTGTTGAATCAAGATGTATACAAATTGCTATAAGGCTGTTCAGGATATTTCAAGAGTTTCACTTCCCACTGTTGATCATTCTGTTATGCTATAATTTACTAAAACACAATCCATATTTGGGCATGTATACCTACTGTATTTTACTGAATACTTATTTCCTTCAGAATCCTTTCCTAAATGAATAGTGCTATTCAATATTGAAGGAATGCAAGGCTTCCACCATTCCAGTTACTGCACCTCTGACTGTATTTTAGATTACATCACTTGGCACCGATTCATGTACTGTAGCGATAATGTATATGCAAAAGTCAGGATATGTTGATACAGTGGTTTCTTTCAAGGAACTAACTTGCATTAACAGCACCTTATTGTTCATGTATTGCATATAAGGAGCACAAGGACCTTCTACTTCACCTTCTTTTGAACTGCACATCGCATCCCCTTAAGCAAGCCTGCTGCATTATAAAACTTAACAGTTTTCTTGCTTCCTAATATGCATGCAACAAACTTCACAATAGAGTTTAACTCAGTATGTACTTAACCTAATATTAAAATTAAAATATGCTGTTCCATTATTCATATAGCTCATTCATGCTATCAATTACATAAGAACATGACAGTCCATTGCTCCAAAACCTCTGAACTACAGGAATATTTCCAAGTACCTTAAACCCAGCATAAAAAATTCATTGCAGCCAGCCATAGCTTCAGCTGTTTCCTGGTCCCCAAACCCCTCAGTTTACATGTATTATTCCTGCAGAAATTGACAGTGCAATGAAATCTAGTTTGCACGACCTTGCATAGCCATGTAAGAGATGTTCAGAAAAAGTATTTCTAGAATACAGCAATTCTATACTTCCAAATAAAAAATAAAGGATGCAAAGCAAAAAAGCTATCATAACACTGCAACATGCATTCAGCTGGAGAAGAATGCTGCAAGATTACAGAGTTTCCATAACCTCTCAGCAACTAGATGAATGTGTACCATCTATATACCTTCATGGGACATGGATGTGAAAATTGGTTTGCAGCAGACAGTGGCCAAGAAAAAGAGATAAAACATATTACACTGAAAACAGAAAACCTATTTGCAGTTCTGGGGGACTGAACAATGACCTAACTATCTGGACATCAAAATATTCGGCTAAGCATGTTCTATCACATGCAATCCTATGTATGTTTATTCAGAAGTAAGTCCTATCATGTTCAAAAGGACATACTCCCAAATCGGTATACATGGGATTGTAGTTGAAATGCTGTCCCCAGATAACATGTTTTTACTCCACTTTAGATATTCTTGGGGGGGAGGTTTAGGTTGGGACAACCTATGTTGAGAGGCAGTGTTTATATCAAGTTGGACTTGTGCCATACCGAAGTAAAGCTAAAGTCTCCTTCGAATCGAGCTCGACTCCTGGTGACTTCATGACCACGTCTATGAGTCCTGGGTGCAAATTCCCACTCAGCCCAAAACACTGCAAGTGGTCAAGAAGTTTCCGCTCCAGCTCAGGTTTCGCACCTGTAAAATGGGTCGATTAACCTGCCTGGCAGGCTTGTTGAAAGAAGGATTAGAGGAACGGCGGTCAGTCAAGCGCTTCAGGAGAGAGCAATAAAAGTAGCTTACATGCTCCAATTTGTCTTTCCTTCTCAACCAGACGCTGGCACTGTAGTCCTGCTGCTTGACGGCGCTGTAGAAGTTGGAGCCCACTCTGGTCAGGCTAGGCGAGGGCTCCCGGGGTCTGTTCTTCAGCTTCATCTGCTCGAAGCCCTCAGGGCGGGTCGAGGAGGCGAGCCAGTCGCTCCTGCCTTCCATCTTGACATGACAAGGCAAAGTCCAGGCGGAACGAAGAAGACGCCGGGTGGGTAGCCGCGAGGTAGGCGGAGAGCGCGGGGTTGGGTTTAGGAACAAAGCGCCGGCGAGGACGCGCGGGGGGCACTCTCCAGAGGCAAGCGAGAGACAGGCTCAGGGCAAACGGCGCACCCAAGCGCCAGGTGGGGAAGACGAGGCGGAGGGAGCCGCGGCGGGGGCAGCAGCCTCTGGCCCCCGCCGAGCTGCAGCTCGCTGCGAGCGCAGCCCCAACCGGCTCTTTGCGGCACTGGCTCCTGGCAGAAGCTGGGGCGACGGAGGGGAAAACTGAGAGCGGCTGCACACATTCTCGGGCGCGCAAGAAAGAAAAGAGGGAGGGACCGAAGGAGGGACGGAGAGAGGGAGGGACGCACGCGGCGGCGGCGGCCACGGGGAGCGAGGGGCGCGCGCCCCCTCCCATCCCACGGATTCCACCCGCCTGCAGGTTGGTGCAGTGGGAAGGCTGCGTCCTTCGCGCCCATCCCACGCCGCCTCTTTTCCGCGGCCGCCCGCGGCTAAGAAAACTTCTGCTGCCACCGCTCAAACCTGGATGGCTCCTCGCTCCGCCGAGCCTCTCGCGGCAGAAATGCCATTTAATGGCTTGTGCTCGGGCAGGAGGCACGAGAGGATGCAGCAGAACACTGTCCAGAGGTTGGTGCTTACGAGCACCCGCTCACGTCGACGCTGCTCGCCGCGGCTCAGCATCAACTGGTTTGAGCCGCGTTTCCACCAAAAGTTGTTAAGGCTCCTGCATTCGCGCGCCCCTCGCTTGTACCCTGAGCGGAAAGTTGAACGGTGGGGAGCTGGGCCGTCGCTGAGCGTTGACCGCAAGAGCCCTTGGAAGATGTAGGCAGAACGAATAGCGATGGAATTGAATGGGACTTTCTTCTGAGCAAATGCAGATTGTTTGTTAAGTCGAGGACCCTGCCCCACTGCTCACTTGCAGGGTCTCCCCCAATCTCCACCGTCATGAAATATGCCAATCTCTATCCTGACTTTATTGCCTCTGTTTCAAGTCACTACAGTCAGCTGCATTCTCTGTACCATAATAAGATATAAAGCCTAACAGATTATAGGCACCTTGAGGCTGTCCTTGAACAGTCTCAGTAAGAGAAAATAGTGTAACATTGTACAGTTAAGGATGATTTAATCCTAACTCTTGAGCTGGAGATAACAGCAGTATTGTGGGTTCATGGCAAAAAACCCCAAGATGTTGCCATGCTTCTGCTGTGGTTAGGTGCTGATCAACAGAAACTTACGTGATGATAGATTTGTCTTGAAATGTCACTAAATTCTGTTGTTTTTGATGGGGGGAAAAAGGGACCATAGCCCGGTCCCCACTTGCCTTGACAACCCCTACTCTGATATAAGATGCTGCAGGGCTTGGCCCTTCCCTCCTTACTGTTTAACATTTACTGGGGACGTCATCTCCACCCCAAGAAAGAGATGTGGTCAAAGTGCTGCTGTCCCAGAGGCCAATGGGGTCTGGATGGGGCAAAAGAGACTTAGGCTAACCCCTAATAAGACGGACTGGTTGTAGATTCAGAAACCAACTGATTCTGGAGGAAGGAAGGAGCTGCACTCTCCAGATTGATCAGGTTCCCAGTCTGGAGGTTCCCTGGACTCACAGGTTATCCTGGAAGAACAGATTGACGCCTCTGGATAACTTCATCTTGTAAACCAATTGTGGCCATTCCTACATAGGAGGTTTTGTTGATAGTGACTGATGCTTTTATGCCATAAATTTGACTACTACAACTAACTGTACATGGGGCTGCCGTTAAAGAAGATGTCAAAGTTATAGATGGTTCAAAATGCAGGAGCCCACATAATAACAAGCACAACTTGGTTTGCCCATGTGACACTCTACTCTGGGACTACCTTAGCTTTTGGGTGTATAAAAATCTGTAAAAAAAAAACCCTGTAATGCTCATTATCCCATTGTCTTGGAGGCAAGTTCAAGTGACTAGAAGTGTATTTTGGGAGGTATGGGCAAGCCTCCTTCCTTCTGGTCACTAGATAGATTTGTTCTCCAGATGGCAGCATCGATTTGTCAAGAACAGATCTTGCCAGATTTTGTACTGAGTAACTTCTTTAATAGATTGTGGGAATGCGTAAACACAGTATACTTTGATTTCAACAAAGCACTTGACAAAGTACCCCATGACATGCTGATTAGCAAGTTAGTTTAAGTATGGGTATGACAATTAAATGAGCTTAGAGTGGGCTTGGAAGTTGTATTGTGTCAGACTTCTCTCCAAGGCATGTCAATAAATTTCAACTCTCCATTAACTCTACTCTATATTCTGTAGCTAGCTAACAGCAGAAATTTCAAGGATTCAACACAGATAAGTTATTTTATTGCAGATAATAGAAAGCTATATATACACAAAAGACCTGTCTATTGTAGAACACAGGAATCAAACCCAGAATACTCAGATGGAGTATCACAAGGTTTAGCCTTGGGTCCTCTGCTCTTCAATATGTTCATTAAAGATTTGGAAATATAAGTGGAAACAAAGCTTATCAAATTTGCCAATGATACATAAACTGGTGTGATAGATAATACTCTAGAAGATAAAAGTCAGAATGATCTTGAGAGGCTGAAGAAATAGGTTGAAACTAACAGAATGCAATTAAACAGAGGAAAGTACAAAGTTCTTATCAAATGCTTCTCCCCGCCTCCCTACACATATAGTATGGAGAATACCTCACTTGGTAATAGTACTTGCAACAATAGTACTATTAGGAATAGTAGGTTAATTGCAAACTGAATATGGGCCACCAGTGTGATGTGGCTGAAAAGAAGGGAAATGTAATTTTAGGCTGCATCAACAGAAGTATAATTTTCAAGTCATGAGAACTAATTATTCTACTCTATTTTGACTTAGTCAGACCTCAATTTGAATAGTGTGTACCCATGTACATTTAACCATGAGAAAAGATGACTAGGTATATTATATACACCTAATATATAATGTTTATACACACACACACACACAGTATACTGTATATACTTTACTGTATGTACTGTATATACTGTATGCACACACACACACACACACACACACACTCCTAATATATATACCTACTGTAAGTGGCTCCAGCAGATCCCAGAACAACATCAGAGCTCTCTATCCAGAAGAGTGCAGTGCTATGAACAGCTAAGATCCTGCTCAGAAGCCTCAAACTCCCAGGCCTCTGGAAGAGGACCCGAGGTTGAGGAAGACACATACCACCCATAGGGGTGAGAGGGGATTTTTTTATAACTAGGTATATATATATAGGTGTATAAAGATAACACTCTTCATATTCCTGAAAGAATGTTATACAGAAGATCAAGACCTGTTCTCTCTTGTTCAAGAGTACAGGACATAGAACAATAGGCTTAAGTTATATGAAATCAGATTCTGACTGAATGCTAGAAAAAAACTTCTTAGGAACAGTTTGAGAATGGAATTAGCTACCCAGAGAGGCAGCAGGCTCAGGTTCATTGGATGTGTTCAAGTGTGTTCAAATGGAGGCACATGTCTTGGAGATTTTAATTTGGATTCTTGCATTGCTTGATAGTCTAAATGGTCCTTTTCACCTCTATGATTCCAACAAGGAAACAGAAGTCCACTATTTGGGGAAGAAGAGTGGTGTATTTGTGTAATGTTGTATTAACATAATTCTGAAATGATATATGCGGGATCTTTACCTATAAATACAGCAGTCTCACTTTTGCTCACTGTCCTGTCCTGAGAATAAGGAGAGATGTGGAACTGGGCTTTTGTTGCTTATTTGCCAGTTTCCTATCACTTCCCCCACCTACCTAAGAGAAATGTTTGGTCAGCAGTTAGCCAGTTTCAGTTATCCCACTAGATTGCCTTGCTACTTGCACAATCATGGCATGTTCTGCCTCACTTCTCTCCAGTGCTATTTCTTCCCATGTATTTATTTCACATTGTTTTGAACTTGTGAGATGCTGAAATGAAGGGGAAGGGGAGACAAATCAGCCTGGAGAGGCCCAGAGAGAGCTCTGGAATGCACAATAATATCAGACCCTCTTCATTTGTCCTGCAATTTTCCAATTGGTGGGTGTTTCTGACATTAGTGATATGCTGACCAGAGATCACCGCAAAGCAAGGGAAGAAAACCACTGTCACTTTGCCCATAACAGCTGGCATGCTCACAGATCAGGACAACAGCATTGGGCAGGGACTTGCAGCAGATTGAACTGAGGCAGGATAGGGATTGGTGATGGTGACAGCAAATACTGTACTGTGCTAACACTGTTTTGTGCTGACACAAGGAAAGATGGGTTGCCCTTTAACTCATTAGTGGGGAAATGGCCTAATATGGCTATCTTTTTGGAGACTGACTCACTGAACCTTGCTTTGGGATAGACAACCATATTCTTAATGTGGCCATTTCCTGTTGGCCTGAAACATACCCAAGTTTGTGGGATTTATGTACATGTAAACCTAACAGCAGAAGGTGAGGCCTGATTCTATGTAATCAGCATAACCAAAGGAAAAGAAAAAGCAAATTGGAAGAGTGCAGAGTTTAAGAAAAACTAGTTTGCAGTGATGGAAGGGGGCTGAAACAGTAGAATTATGTAGGAAATTTATTCAGATGTGTTTTTAAGGAAAGCACTAGTTTCCAAGAATTACTGTTGTTATATTTGTAATGAAAGCTAATATTGTACAGGCAGTCCATGTATTCCCTGGTCACTCTCAGCCTTGCCTAATTGACTTCTCATGGCTGAGGGAAAAGCGGGGAGCCTATAATAATACATTCTCCAGAAACAGAGTACCTGTTGCTCCTTCGGCAAGCTTATTTCTCATGGGATTTGCAACAGCATTTGCTTAAAGATGGGCTATAATTTCACTTCCCTTTGTCTGATTTACTCATCCATCTGGGAATTCCCATCATTAGGGACATGATGAAATTTTGTTAGTATTCCCTCTAGGCAGGCTGTTTCTATGGTGAGCACCTGACAGCAGCCTGTCTGCCCTCAGAGACTCTGCTGTTGCCAAGGTGAAGAAGAGACTGCCAATAATGACCAGAAGGGTTATGCAGAAATGTGGAACAGTAGCAGAAAGGTCAGCTGAACAGTAGTTCACAAAACAAAATGGGTGCATTTGAGAATATAAACAACATAAATTCTCAAAGAAACTGGCCCCATTTTTTATATTCCCACTTTCCAAAAGAAATACAACTATACTGCACATCAAAAAGAACCTTTGCATCCTGCAGGAAGATGGGCTAAAGAAAGAATTTGTACCATGTGTTCAATGCTGAATTTATTTATTTTATTTATTTATCAAATTTCGCCACTGCCCATCTCCCCCAAAAGAGGGACTCTGGCTGGTTTACAATAAAGCTAAAAAGTTAAAATACAATAAAGAAAAGATATGTTACATAAATATAAATATGAAATATAAAATAGCTTCCAAGATGGCAGATTCAAATTCATAAATACATGGGACCACTTTAAGGCACTAGCCACCCCCAGGATTGATTAACCCCCTTCCCACCCCAAGCAAGATGGCAGACCCAGGTCTTTAACTTTTTCCAGAAGGTCAGGAGAGAGGGGGCTTGCTGATGATTTGATCTGAAAATTTGTTTCGCACTGAATTTATCAAAAATTGTCTTAGATTCTTAGGGCTAACATCAAAGCCTTGAAGAATAATAGGGTTTCTTATACATTTTAACGTATAAGAACTTGTTAATTAAATATCTCAATTCATGTTGTTTTAGTATTCTGTCTCATCTCAAAGGCCAAGGGTAATATTCATTTTAAATCTAAAAGAGAGAGAGAGAGAGAGAGAGAGAGAGAGAGAGAGAGAGAGAGAGAGAGAGAGAATGTGTATGTACTGTATATGTGCTGTATATGTATATGTATATGTATATGTATATAAAATCTGTGAGCACCATTGGGAACATCACTAAAAAGACACTTACTGTCACGAGTACTGATGGTGAACAGGAGGGGGCCCGTATCCAGGGGAAAAAACGCATGAGTAGTTTAGAAGCTTTGAATCTTCCTTTGAAGAAACTAAGAGCAGACCCACCCTAGATTTCTAGGTTTTATCTGAGGGTTTTTCCTTGGCCTTTCAGTTTAGCAGGATTTTCTGTCTAGTTGAGTAGAACAATAAACACTAGAGACTTAACCAACCTTCTCCGTGTGGTTCTTCGATCCAGGATAGGACAGTTACCCCATTTGCATCTGTGATTTTGAAAAGATCTTGAGTATATATCTGGTATATAAAGAATATGGAGGAAAAGGCTGTCACTACAGTTAGAAAGTGTATCACAGAGGTATAGCAAAGAAAACTGTATGAACAGCAGAATTATTCAGAAGTAAACCAAAGTACTTTATTGATTAAAATATAAAAAAGACCTTTCACAAATAGGGAGATATAGATACTCCAGACAACAGGACTGGGGTAAAAGATGAGGACAGGAAAGATTGACTTAATAAAAAAAAAAGTGAGCGTAACAAAGTTCATTAAGTTCCCTAATTGTGAAAAGCCTTTCAAGAGTTAAAACTGTGATAAGAGGGTCAGATTTCAATTTTCCATTTATTTTGTATGTTGATGCATTTGATGTGGATTTGGGGTTATGCAAGAGTTTGAAGAAGATATGGAACTTCTAATTCTTTGATGACTTTTGGACCCCACCCTGCTCTGCTTCAGGAGTCTTGCCTCAGTCGGCACTGGGATCAAGAAGGCTTTAGCAGCCAATGTGGCCTAGAATCACTTTTGGGTCACCCAGCCATTCTCCTTTCTCCCTCAACGTCTCGCTTCAAGTGTCTCAGCAATCTGCTCCCTCTGAGCAGCACAATAAAGGATGGGCACCATCCTTTACACCAGGCCTGTACAACATACAGCCCACTAGCATTTTTTTAAAAACTCAGTGAATTCGCCACCACCAAATGTTGCTGTCAGCAGGAAGGATCCGCCACCACTGAGTACCTCCAGCACCTCCATGCCATCTTTCAGAAAAGTTCTTACCTAGGGAAAGGATGTATAGCAGCACAGAGAAAGGGGCTTACACTTACAAGTTGCTGATTTTCTGTCTAGATATTGAATTGACCCAGATACTGCTGTCTGCAAGACAGAGATTAATGAAGCCAGTAGAAGAAATGGGGAAAATTAAAGGGGAGAAGTGTGTGACTGTCTGTAGCAGCTAAAGGCTGTCTGACATCCTGTCATGAGCTTGCAGACATACATACTGTTATTACAGCTGATAACATAAGCTGGGAGAGAAGAGATAACCCACTTTTCTCATAGACAGAAAAGGGGAGCTATTGTGCTGTTCAGAGGGAGCAGATTGCTGAGACACTTGAAGCGAGACGTTGAGGGAGAAAGGAGGATGGCTGGGTGACCCAAAAGTGATTCTAGGCCACATTGGCCGCTAAAGCCTTCTTGATCCCAGTGCCGACTGAGGCAAGACTCCTGAAGCAGAGCAGGGTGGGATCCAAAAGTCACCAAAGAAGGATTTTGGTGTCTTCTGTGTAGAATCATTTCTTACAAGGCCTTCATAATCTTTTGCAATGTTTGCATCAGCTTGTGTTTTAGCTTTTGCGAGATAAGAGCCTCCCTCCCTCCCTCCCTTCCTTCCATTTGTAACCTGCTTTTCCATAAGGATCGTCCAAAAGCCTCAAGTAATACAACTCAAGATGAGAGAGGCTCTGTTCTCTTGTAGAATGTGGTAGAACTCAAAGAAGACCTGCACTTTCTTTAACGACTTTGGTCACCATCCTTTACACCAGGCCTGTACAACATACAGCCCACTAGCATTTTTTTAAAAACTCAGTGAATTCGCCACCACCAAACGTTGCTGTCAGCAGGAAGGATCCGCCACCGCTGAGTACCTCCAGCACCTCCATGCCTCACCAGTGCTACTGACTCCTTTGTTGCCACCACTCTACGAGCCACCAAAGAGTTGATTGGTGCACCAGGTATTTTTTTGCGACCCACAATTATTTTTAATTTAGCAATGTGGCCCTTTCCCCTCTACAAGTTGTACAGCCCTGCTTTACACTATCCTTTATTCTGAACTAGAACTACAGTGCATAACTCACAGCTAAAGGTGCTACGTGCTTTCCTTTCTCATCTGTGTAGGAACCTGATTTGCAATCATCAGTTTCTGGCAGATATATTCTAACATGTGGCAGCAGATTATCAGGACCTCCTTCATCAGGTATCAATCGAAGCGAAGACGAGCACTTACACACTGCAGCAACTCAGAACACCAGAAAAAGGAAACAGATCATCTGTACAGCATCTTCCAACAAAATGGATACCCTCACAACTTTATCAAAAAATGCCTCACCAGCCAACCCACTACAACCCAACCAACAGAAGCTATGAACAGGATAACACTGCCATACATCAGAAACATCTCAGAAACCACCAACAGACGGTTACAACCACATGGCATCACCGTAGCACATGAACCAACTAAAACTCTTCAAAACATATTAAGCAACCCAAAAGACCCAATAGCCCAAGAAGAAACAACAGGAGTTATTTACAACATACAGTGCAAAGACTGTAACAGCCACTATGTACGACAGACAGGCAGAGACTAGCAGAGCACATCTACGAACATCAACTAGCAGTCAGAAGACATGATGAGAACTCCTTAATCTCACAACACATGGACAGACTCAACCATAGTTTCAACTGGGAAACTGTGAGCATCCTAAACCAAGCCAAATCCAGAAATGCCAGAGAATTCCTGGAAGCCTGGCACTCAGACAAAGCAGCAATCAACAGACACACAGAGGTAAACAACATTTACATACCATTCAAAAAAGAGACAATAGAAAAGCCAAAAGACCAGAACACCTC
This sequence comes from Candoia aspera, assembly GCF_035149785.1. Classification (NCBI taxonomy): domain Eukaryota; kingdom Metazoa; phylum Chordata; class Lepidosauria; order Squamata; family Candoiidae; genus Candoia; species Candoia aspera. Next base: position 69,642,569 of record NC_086153.1, on the reverse strand, counting down.
CTCGCCAGCAATCAACACCCAGATATGCAAAGATTAACACTAGGATTAACACCAGATGAACAATCAAACAGCACAATACACCCTAATCAAGGAACTATTAACTCAATCAATCAACCAAGCAGCAAACAACAGCCCAATCAAGGAACGCCCAAGGAGAGAACAACACCCCCACCAACACAAGCAGGGAAGGCCACGGTATATAAAGTGAGAGCAAGGCCCACTCCCTCTTCGCACTGAAGATGTTGCCTAGTCTGTCAATGAAATGTCTGCAAGAAAACAACAAGGCTCGGAGAGCACCAAGGACTCCACAGTTTATCAGGTATCTTCTTAAACATCCTGCTGCCTTAGATTAGTTGAGATACAGTATATACAAGATTTATTCATTTGTGGTTTCTACCCACATAGGGAAACATGTGGCATAAAAGCTCAACTAATAGGATGTTATCTGTCACTACCGGCAGTGACAATAGTGAAAGATGGGTATTCTTAACGATACACATAATATATTTTCTTTCTTTTCTGCTCTTTATGGATGTTAACTGCATGTTTCTTGGGGCTGGAAATACATTGCACTGTGTGTCAGGAACTTGCTACTATCTACAATGCATAACACATCTAAAATAATAAGAAAGAAATGCTAAGAGTTCCTCCCCCATCTGTTATCACTGATGCTTTTGCCACATGCTTGTTTGTGTTACTGTTGATAAGAGCTTTACCCAGATTGGTGCTTTCCAAATGCATTAGGCTAAAACTCTCATTACTTCCTGCAAATAGGATGGGGATGATGATATATTCCATTACTGATATAGTAGAAGCAGGACATGGAGTGGAGACACCTTGGTTCACATTCCCACTCAGCCATAGAACACACTTGGTAATTCTGGGCTGATCATTCTCTCAACAACCAATTCACAGGGTTGTTGTACGGATCATATTACAGGAAATTCCCTCCCCCAGCCCCCATATAAGCTACCTTGAGCTCCCAGAAAAGGTGGGCTATAAATGCAGTAAATAACACATTTCAGGGATAATGCATTGAGGTATGTTGGTTTTTAAGTTTTCTGCAGTTTCATAAATAAGAAACTGCAGATAAGAACATAACATAAGCAGTGCCCTGTTTTCACAGTGGCCAACCAACTGTATTATAATTATTCTTTCATTATGAGAAATGGTTTCTTTCTCCAAGCTCTTTTGCTAAGTAAGAATTTGAGCCAAGATTTCCTGTATCAAAATCTAACATCTTTTGATGCTTTTATGTTTTCCTTTTTAGCCCTTTTTAGCCTTGAGTCTATTGATACTAGGAAGAACTATCCCAGGCCCACCTTAAGGTGCAGGTCTAGGGAAACCAGGCCTCCTCCTTTGGAGACAGATAATTTCACAAGCAATAAAATTATTTTTAAAAACAGGAAAAATAACATAAACATTTCTTTTGTTGTTTTAAGTAATCACATGCAAAAACAATCGAGGGTGGAGAAACTAAACATATCCTACTGCTAAAATCACAGATATCGTCTTAAAAGAATCTCCCATAGTATGCTATAAAGCCTCTGTTCTCCCCTTTCTTCTTTGGTGCCATCCCACTTAAAGTTGCTCTTGATTTCAACCCAATAAATACTTTTTTACCTGGATATAGAGGGGTTGGGGGGAATTTTCCTGCCTGCACAAGTCACACTCTTTGAGGCAGAGGCAATTCTGTTCAGTGGACCATAGTGACAAATTTCACATTGCACTTTAAACCATTAAGATAGGATGCGTCTCATACATCAAAGATATTTTATGTGACTATAAAGCGGCACTCAACTATAATTGCATCCATTACTGCATCATTCTATAACAAAGCTTCATTGCATTTTTTGCTATAACTATAATCCAGGAATATTAAAGTAATCAATCAAAATTTATTTGGTACATATAGTAGGCCTTGCCACATGCAAGAACATTTGCTTTTGTGCTCATTAGTAATTCATTCAAACTAGAAGCCAAATGCCAGACTTCTGAGAAGGGCTGAATATTATTCTTGATGAAAAGTACAGACCTAACAGATTTTGTTTCCATGAGTCATTAATACTAGAGTCACCAATACTTGCTCTACTGCCATTTTTCCTGGAATAATGAGAGAGGTTGGGAAAATGCTCATATAGATTCAAGTATGTTTGTATCTTCCTACAGTGTACATTCTTGAGCAGCAGTATTCTATCAAGACAATGTTTTTCTAAAATAATCTTCCTCAGCCTGATGTCCTCTACCAACACCAGCATTCCTAGACTTGGAATTCTGGTAGTGCAACATATCTGGAAAGCACCAGGTTGGAAAAGGCTGTTTTAGAGAAAATTGTTTAAGAAGTTGTACTCCACGTTTGTCTTAAGTACTTTTAAAAAATTTTAAGCAAAAGATTGGATTCAAACCAATTAATTGACTTTTGCTGTATTTCCATTGAAATAAATGAAATTGAAACCATGCCTAGCTCCATTGATTTCAACAGGAAAAAAGTTCAGAACTCTAGCTTATAAAAGAAAATTTAACAATAGTAAGACAGTAGCATCTATTTCTTGTTGTTTCATGCTAGTGTTAATTGAGTTGTTCAATTCAAAGCAATAGGCAGAACAGAGATAAGAGCATCCAACCATTTTCCCTTCCTTCTCCTACTGCTGATATCCTTCTGCACAAATATCAGTCATTCTATTAGAACATAAAATGAAAACAAAAAACCAGCCAAACAGACCCTGGCCTCATAGGACCTCTCAAGAAAGATCCTCCTTTATAATCAGAAATAGATTTCACCTGAAATCCCCACAATAACATGATGGCTTGGGTAATAAGATGTTAATTTTTAAAAAAATCACATAAGGAGAATGTTCCATCCCATTCTTCTCTCTGTAGCCCCACAAAAAGCCTGAACAGACATTTGTGGGAAAGGCTAAACAATGTGGCGTAGGGTAATGGCAGGCAGCAGCAGGACACGGGCAACGGAGTTTTGCTTGATCAGGTATGAGGTACATGGGCACTGGAGTAGTGGGGAAGGAGACACAGATTCATGCAAAAAAAAAAGGGTGGAGAAAAAGAGAATGGGATCTTTTCTTCTAAAACATTCCTTATATCACCTTGTATTTTGGATTCAAGCTAGGATCGTTACCTGGGAGGGTAGACATTTCAGGAACAATGCTCACCTGGGTTTAGGTTTTTTTCAGAAGAAGAGAACACTGGGCCTGTATAGTGATGCTTGAGTTTACTTGGATGGATACATGCAAAGTCTAGTGAAGAATAACAAGATAGCATTCTACTAGTAGGTCCACTTCCTCACTTTCAGACCTTCGGAGAGTGGTACCCCTGGATGCTTTCCGGGTCTGTTTGTCTGCTTCTAGATATGAACCCTCTTTTTGTGTTAGCTCTTTTTTATCCATTTCTTTTTCACTTGCAGAACTGCCATACAGCAGCCATTCTACTGATTACTATTATATCTTTTAGCATTCACGTCATCCAGTACTCATGATGGCAAGTACATGGATTTCTACATACTTGTTCCATTTCAACTTCCACTTCTCTTTCTGTTCAGAACAAAGAAATAGTTGGTCCACATTAACAGAATCAGAGAGAACTTTGAGATGAAACATTTATTTTGCAACACCTAATGCCTGATTGTCTAACTTCTGTAATCCTCCCAAGCATTCATACCATTTTTCCATCATATTTCTTACTGCAGAAGACCCGTTCAGGAGAGCAAAACTGGGCTTCTGGTACACTAGTTTTTGTAAATGAGGAAAGAAAAACACATGACGGGGGGAAAGTTGCAAAGTAGAAAATGTCCTTATGGTTGCCCCTCCTGTGTCTGTCACCATTTCTTTTCCTTTTTCCAGTTTTTAAAAATGGATGCAATTCTAAAATTCATTGCCATTGAAAACAAATCAGGATTAGCTCACTTTGTAATGGTGAGCTAAATACTACCTGAATGTAATAAGCATCAGTTCGAATGCAATGGTGCACAGTTCTTCAGTAGAAATAATACAATGTGAAATTAGCTCTCTGAGATTATAGGAAATGGATTCCTGTTAAGTCTTATCCATTTAAGTTTCTATCCTATTTTCCATGCTCAATCATTCTTGGGTTGACTATTTAATACCTGTTCTGTCTCCTTGCTATTGCTTTTAAGGATATAGGAAGGGTATAGAGAAATCATACTGTATTCCCTTATTTCACCTTTGTGTCTAAAGTGAAATTGTCAGCTACATTAAGTGTCTTTGAGTTAAACTGAATGATTTATAGTACTTCAGCTTATTTCTAATAGCAAAACATCAAAAGTTGAAGTTGGCCAAATTCCACTTTTTGGATTCACTTTATGTAGAATTTGCTCTTTATGTAAATTGGGAAAAATGGCAAATGATATAAGTGCAGAAAGGAAGCCAGGAAATGAAAGACCTATTATCTCTTCAGTACTCACTTTTCTTAATTAACTTACTCCTCATTTTTTCATAATAGTAAATAATTGATTTTTTAAAAATTTTCTAATTAAATGGTATGCTTTTATCTTTCTTCTTGAACTCAATCTACTTAGTTCTTAGCAATTAAAATGGCACTAAAACATTATTAAAGAATTTCCTATTTTACAATTATCTGAATTGTGCTTGGAAGACTTTATATGTTGAGTCCCTCCGCCCAATCTCTTCTTTCAGTATCATTGTTCTTAAAAATAAAAATTTCATTTAAACAAACACAGTTCCTGTTAAGCCATTTTTCCTCATTCTAATGAAAATAATCATGGAAGCAAGCAAGATTTATACTTATGAAAAACCCTAATATAAGTGCGATTTCATGCAGAGGCCACAGAGTAGCCATTTGTCCTGTTTCAGGTTTCAAGCTCACACACATTCAGTTGCTAGGTGAAAATAGCAATTTACTCAAGGGTGAGTTGGCAACCTTTTGATAAAGGAGGGCACATTTTGCATTCTCATAGTAGGAGCAATTAGTGATTAGAATATATAGAATATATACTAGTATATATACTCATGAATGATAAGCCAGGATTCCCCAGAATCCTTGCTTATAGCTTTGCATGAACTCAATAGAAAGTTCATTAGAATTTATTTGGCTGTGGTTACAACTGTAGACACCAGTGTAATGCCTATGAACATCAGTGTGCCCACAGATTCCACCTTTGCCATGTTCTCTGCCTCACCTGAATTTTTAAAAAGATTTTTGTTAATGAAAAAGGGAAGCTGGCATGCTGCAAACTAAGCCTCAGCCTCTAGCTTCTCTTGACTTCCAAATGCCTCTAAGAAAATAAAAGTCTAATGTTTTTTTAGGAAATGTGCCCATGTTTCCAGGGGAAAAAAAAAAGACAAAGGTAAGATACGGTGATGGGAAGCATACTGAGAGGCTAGTTAGACTGAGTGCTAATACACTAGAAAAAGTCTGTGATGTACTTGTTAAGGTATTAGACTATAGTAGCAAATAGGTTCTGTGGCACAAAAAGTTTGTTTCTCATGTATCTTCACACACAGAGATGCACTTGGGAATAATCCCCCTAAATACAATAGGCTTTATTTCTTTAAAGTACATGAAACAGATTGTACCAGATATGTCTTGAACCATTTTAATGTTTGCCCATTCTATTTTTTTTAACATTAACTATTCAAAAAGATTTATTAACTTGCTCTGCATAATTGAGTTTAGGAATCATTTTTTATTATTTTCCTCAAATGCACATCAAACTTTATAGCATGTCTGCAAAGGGGGAAAAAAACATAGCAAATGAATTTACTTTCTTTCTTCCTGTTCTCTAGCCTGATTCTTCAAGCTCTTAGGAAATCCTGATCGTTAAAAATGTATAACATAACTCAATTTCACCTATTTTGCCTGATTCTACTTTGTCAAGTCTTTCATACAACTCTTTTCAAGTTCTCCTAAAATGCTTATTTTCTCCTTGGAGATCTCACTTATTTTATCATCGGGCAGCTATTAGAAAGGGTCTCTCCTTAATAATAAACGTCTGCAATGACACTTTTCCTACTATTGTTACACAGTGTGTTACAGGTAGTCCTTCCTTAATTACCACAATTGGGACCAGTTGCTAAGTGAAGCAGTCATTAAGTGAATCTGACCCCAGATTTTACAACCTTTTTTGCAGCAGTTGTTAAGCAAATCATCACAGGTGTTAAGCAAACCATGTGGTTGTTAAGTGAATCACACAGTTCCCCATTGATTTTGCTTGCAAGAAGCCAGCTGGGAAGGTCAAAACTGGTGATCACATGACCATGGGTCAGTTTTTTCAGCACTGTCATAAGTCTGAACCATCACTAAATGAATGGTTGTTAAGCGAGGACTACCTGTAGTGGGGGGTTTAGTTAAACTGAGGCATAGTCATGGACAGGACAAGATTAGAAACAGTGAGGGCTTGTGAGTGAACTGATTTGAAACTGTTGGAGACAGGGGCTAGGGAAACATCCACAAAATAAGATGGAGTTCAGCTAGAAATTGAGATCAAGGGGAGTGGGAAGTACAGAGGAGAAAAATAGATAAACATTGTCATCAGAGTGGGAAGAAAGTACTGATAAGAAATGTAAGCCTCAGTGAGAGAGATGGATCCTAGATAAGCAAGCTAATTGTCTACACTGACTCATTTAAATGTTGTTGTTTATTCGTTTAGTCGCTTCTGACTCTTTGTGACTTCATGGACCAGCCCACGCCAGAGCTTCCTGTCGGTCCTCAGCACCCCCAGCTCCCCCAGGGACGAGTCTATCACCTCTAGAATATCATCCATCCATCTTGCCCTTGGTCGGCCCCTCTTCCTTTTGCCCTCCACTCTCCCTAGCATCAGCATCTTCTCCAGGGTGTCCTGTCTTCTCATTATGTGGCCAAAATATTTCAGTTTTGCCTTGAATATCATTCCCTCAAGTGAGCAGTCTGGCTTTATTTCCTGGAGGATGGACTGGTTTAATCTTCTTGCAGTCCAAGGCACTCTCAGAATTTTCCTCCAACACCACAGTTCCAAAGCATCGATCTTCCTTCTCTCAGCCTTCCTTATGGTCCAGCTCTCGCAGCCATATGTTACTACAGGGAACACCATTGCTTTAACTATGCGGACCTTTGTTGTCAGTGTGATGTCTCTGCTCTTAACTACTTTATCAAGATTTGTCATTGCTCTTCTCCCAAGGATTAAGCGTCTTCTGATTTCCTGACTGCAGTCAGCATCTGCAGTAATCTTCGCACCTAGAAATACAAAGTCTTTCACTGCTTCTACATTTTCTCCCTCTATTTGCCAGTTATCAATCAAGCTGGTTGCCATAATCTTGGTTTTTTTGAGGTTTAGCTGCAAGCCAGCTTTTGCACTTTCTTCTTTCACTTTCATCATAAGGCTCCTCAGTTCCTCTTCGCTTTCAGCCATCAAAGTGGTATCATCTGCATATCTGAGATTGTTAATATTTCTTCCAGCAATTTTAACTCCAGCCTTGGATTCCTCAAGCCCAGCATGTCGCATGATGTGTTCTGCATACAAGTTGAATAGGTAGGGTGAGAGTATACAGCCCTGCCGTACTCCTTTCCCAATCTTAAACTAGTCCGTTGTTCCGTGGTCTGTTCTTACTGTTGCTACTTGGTCGTTATACAGATTCTTCAGGAGGCAGACAAGATGACTTGGTATCCCCATACCACTAAGAGCTTGCCACAATTTGTTATGGTCTACACAGTCAAAGGCTTTAGAATAGTCAATAAAACAGAAATAGATGTTTTTCTGAAACTCCCTGGCTTTTTCCATTATCCAGCGGATATTGGCAGTTTGGTCCCTAGTTCCTCTGCCTTTTCTAAACCCAGCTTGTACATCTGGCAATTCTCGCTCCATGAGTTGCTGAAGTCCACCTTGCAAGATCTTGAGCATTACCTTACTGGCATGTGAAATGAGTGCCACTGTTCGATAGTTTGAACATTCTTTAGTGTTTCCCTTTTTTGGTATGGGGATATAAGTTGATTTTTTCCAGTCTGATGGCCATTCTTGTGTTTTCCAAATTTGCTGGCCTATAGCATGCATTACCTTGACAGCATCATCTTGCAAGATTTTGAACAGTTCAGCTGGGATGCCGTTGTCTCCTGCTGCCTTGTTATTAGCAATGCTTCTTAAGGCCCATTCAACCTCATTCTTCAGGATGTCTGGCTCTAGCTCACTGACCACACCGTCAAAGCTATCCCCGATATTGTTATCCTTCCTATACAGGTCTTCTGCTTATTCTTGCCACCTTTTCTTGATCTCTTCTTCTTCTGTTAGGTCCTTGCCATCTTTGTTTTTGATCATACCCATTTTTGCCTGGAATTTACTTCCAATGTTTCTAATTTTCTGGAAGAGGTCTCTTGTCCTTCCTATTCTATTGTCTTCTTCCACTTCCACGCATTTCTTGTTTAAAAATAATTCCTTATCTCTTCTGGCTAATCTCTGGAATTTTGCATTTAATTGGGCATATCTCCCCCTATCACTGTTGCCTTTTGCTTTCCTTCTTTCTTGGGCTACTTCTAGTGTCTCAGCAGACAGCCATTTTGCCTTCTTGGTTTTCTCTTTCTTTGGGATGTATTTTGTTGCCGCCTCCTGAACAATGCTGCGAACCTCTGTCCAGAGTTCTTCCGGGACCCTATCTACTAAGTCCAGTCCCTTAAATCTATTCTTCACCTCCACTGCATATTCCTTAGGAATATTAGTGAGCTCATATCTAGCTGATCTGTGGGTCTTCCCTAATCTCTTGAGTCTGATCCTAAATTGTGCAAGAAGAAGTTCGTGATCTGAACTACAGTCAGCTCCGGGTCTTGTTTTTACCGACTGTACAGATGTCCGCCACCTTTGGCTGCAAAGGATGTAGTCAATCTGATTTTGGTGTTGTCCATCTGGTGAAGTCCATGTATAAAGCCATCTCTTAGGTTGTTGGAAGAGAGTGTTTGTTATGCAGAGTGAATTGTCTTGGCAAAATTCTATCAGCCTATGTCCTGCTTCATTTTGTTTTCCCAGGCCATGCTTACCTATAATTCCAGGTGTCAACTGACTGCCCACCTTAGCATTCCAGTCTCCCGTGATGAAAATAACATCTCTTTTAGGCGTGTTGTTGAGTAGGTGCTGCAGATCCTCATAGAACCGCTCTACTTCAGCTTCTTCAGCATCTGTGGTTGGAGCGTATATTTGGATCACTGTGATGTTAGATGGCTTGCCCTGAATTCAAACTGAGATCATTCTGTCATTTTTTGGATTGTATCCAAGCACTGCTTTAGCCACTTGACTATTAATTATGAAGGCTACTCCATTTCTTCTGTGGTCCTCTTGTCCACAGTAGTAGATCTGGGGGTCATTTGATGTGAAGTGGCCCATTCCAGTCCATTTCCATCGCTGATGCCCAAAATGTCTATCTTTAATCTTGACATCTCACCATTAACCACATCCAATTTGCCCTGGCTCATAGATCTTACATTCCAGGTTCCAATGGTGTGTTGATCCTTAGAACATCAGATTCGCCATTCACCATCAGCACCGTCGGCTGCTAGCCGTCCTTTTGGCTTTGAGCTAGCTGCGTTATCACGTCTGGGGCTAGTTGAACTCATCCTCTGTTCATCCCCAGTAGCATTTTGACCATCTTCCGACCTGGGGGTCTCATCTTCCGATGGTATACCGACGTATCTCTGGTTGTACTGATCCATTTAGTTTTCACGGCAAGAATACTGGGGTGGGTTGCCATTACCTTCCCCAGGGATCACATTTAGTCTGACCTCTCTGTCATGACCTTCCCGTCTTGGGTGGCCCTTCATGGTTTAGCTCATGGCATCATTGAGGTGCTCAAGCTCCAACACCACGACAAGGTAACGGTCCTTTGCTGAAGCATTTAAATGTTACAGTTCAGCTTTCATTATCTTCAAAAATTTTACTAGTTTTTATGTTTGACCAGTTTACTATTTTGCCAAATCTCTTTGTTCACTAAATCTAAATCACAACATGAGCTAAACCTTCCAGGTACATGCAAAGAAAAATTTAATTTCAGTACTTAGTAACTTGATTGAGAATGTAGTCTTTGGGGATATAGCATTAACTTTGGCACTAGAACAATTAAATGAGGATGAGCTAAATGTATTTGTTATATCTATTTGTTACATCTGTTTGTTTTAATCTATTTGAAAACTCCTTTTGAGTTTGTGTTTCTAATCCTTCGCCAAGAACCATCTTTACTGGTCTGTTTGAATCTTGAGTTTGGACAAGTAGTAGAAAAAATGTTCTATCATGAATAAAAAATAAAAGTTACAAATCAATGCAATTCAGTTCCCATTATACATTTCTGTGTGAAAGAAATGTTCTAAAAATATTTCCTTCCTCTTAATATAAGCCAGAAATAAAGAGTAGCTCGTGAACAAGATCATGGAAAGTGTAATAGTCTTGGAAAGTTTATGAAAAGTGTAATAGTCCTGCTGAGTCAGGTGAAAGGCCTCTAGCGCTCTCTAAGGCTTAGCCACTCTGCCTGATTACTTCATCAACAGAATAGGACAGAACTGTTTCTGAATGGCAGAAATGGACAACACTGCACCTATTAATCCTGCACTCACCACCAAAGTGATCTCAGGCACATCTTTCTACTAGACTTCCAAAGTACACTTATCTATGTTATGTCATCTGGAGAGCATCTGTCCATTTTGGGAAGAATGCTTCAGTTTGTTGCAGGCTAATCTCATCTGTTCATTGGCTACTTTGCAGAGAAAGGAATGCCCCTTCATCTGAGTCACTATTGACCATGGCCTCGAATAACTTCTATGCCTGCCTTTTACAATGAATGCTGTTATAACACAATGTTTAGAACTTTGTAGATAAAAGTTTGATTGAAAATGGACAGAATTTGTATTGATTGAAAATGGACAGCATTTGTATTACTATTTTTTCTTTTCCCAAGCTTTCTACTTTTCGCTTTTTTAAGAGGTCTAGCAATACATTACTTCATCACCTTTCCAGTCACCTAAGGTAGAAATGCAAGAACATCACATTATGCTATGTCCCTGGGGGCATGGTTGGAGCTATAACAAGTTTCTATTAGCTATAATAATAGCTGTGAACATTTTCACATTAGTCATGATTGGTCTTTCAATGGCAACATTAATTAGATGTAATGTAACTCTCCTTCTAAACAAAAACTATTCAGAAGAGTAAAGACTGGTAATAATTAGCTAGTAAAAGCATGTACAGAATAGAATAATATAATTTATGTAGAGGGAGGTGGCTTTAACAGGATTTTAATATTTGACCTTTGAGATACAATGTTGTAATTTATTGTGTTGATTCCCCAGACTCCAGAAGCAATGAAAGAGGCATTTATTTTTATAACATATTTTGTATTATTTTGAAAATTGATATACCACCCACTTCCTTAACTAGGAAGTATCTAGGTCCCATAACAATGAGACCATGATGATATTATCTATAAAACACATTAAAGACCTTGGAAAATAAATTTCCACACCCTTCCTAAATTGTAATGAGGGAAGGTGCTTGCTTCAATTCTAGTTACAATTTCTTCCATAATAGAGGTTCAACCATGAACAAAACTGAACCAATTCATAATGTCAAAGTTATCAGTTGCAGGACTTGCAGAAGATGTTCCACTGATAAGCTAACAGCGCAGAATGGACTGTATGGGAGCACACAGTTCTGTAAGTAGTTAGAGCCTAAAGTGTGTTAGCTTTATATACCACTGCAAACATTCTGAATCGGGCTTGAAAGGCAACTGACAACCAGTGAAGTTGTTCCAAAAGTGAGGTTATGAGACTTGAAAGAGGCTCCATTCACCGTCATATTCCTGCATTCCACCAGGTGCAGTTTTTGAACTAGGTTCAAGAACTGCTCCATATTGCAATAGTCACCAAAACTGAGTCACTGATTCTAGGATTCTGTCCTCTAGATACGGATGCACCTGCTTTATCAGAAGAATCTAATAACAGTTCTTCTTTATCCATGATGCTATACACTATCCGAGAGCCAGTTTGGTGTAGTGGTTAAGGCATCACACTAGGAACCAGGGGACCATGACTTCTAGTCCCTCCTTAGGCACAAAACCAGCTGGGTGACCTTGGGCCAGTCATTCTCTCTCAGCCCTAGAAAGCAGGCAATGGCAAACCACTTCTGAAAAACCTTGCCAAGAAAACTGCAGAGACTTGTCCAGGCAGTCTTTGAGAATTGGACACAATTGAATGTATTTAAAAAAAATACACTATCCAGTACTGACAATGAACCCAGGAAAAAGTCCTTGTTGCAAAGCTATTCCTTAAGGAATAGCTCAGTCTCATTCAGAGTGGGTGTGTTTCTTGAATCCTGAAATCCAGATTCTGGGATCTGTAGCAACTATTTTCAGTTTATTTTCCCATATTCAGTCTTTTACAGCCCAGAGAATCAGGGATTTCCTGGCTTCTGGTGGGAATGGCAGACTGAACGGCTGTGGTCCTGGGAAGTGACAATGCGGCAACTTTTTTAGGGCTCAGGTTCTCCTGAAGCCCAGAAATGTTCTCCGGATAAAGGAAAACACCTGGAATCATCCCATCTGTCCTCCAGACAGCTGCTTGCAGCCAGAAGATTGCAGTGTTTCGTGTTTGACTGGTAAGAGCTAGATGGGAGGCGGGGACATTATCACTTTCCAAGCTGCGCTGTAGCCTTAAAGGGACACTAAGACCAGCCACCCCATTTCTAAATCATCAATTTATATTTTCTTAAGTAAGAGGTTGGGCAGGGAGGACTCAACATACAAAGTCTTCCAAGCACAATTCAGATAATTGTAAAACAGGAAATTCTTTAATAATGTTTTAGTGCAGACTTCCAGTGGGGACATGACAGACTGAATGGCTGTGCCCATGAGTTCTGCGGGCGGAACTGACAATGCAGCGATTTTTTGGGGCTCAGGCAGGTTTTTCCTGAAGCTCAGGAGTGTTTTTCTGGGAAAGGAAAACACTCAGAATTATCCCATCTGTCCTTCAGATGGCTGCTTGCAGCCAGAAGATAGCAAACACTATTTGTGCTCGTCTGGTAAGAGCTAGCCAGGAGGTGGGGACATCACCATTTCCAAGCCGCACTGTAGCCTTAAAGGGACCCTAAGACCAGCCACCCCATTTCTAAATCACCCAATTATCATTATTTTGGGGTTTTTTTTAAGTTTTTAAGTTTTGGATTTAATTTTCCTTCCAAATATAAATGAGGATTGTGAGTAAACATTTGTCTTCCTGTTATTATTTTTGTATTAAATTTGAATATATTAGTTTCCTACATGTTGAATTGGCTGATTTGAACCTGCAGCTTTCTGTTTTCACTTTTGCTTGAGAACTACTATCTCACTTTCACTTTATGTAAACACACTTTGGAACTTTTTCATATCTTTGACTTTCACTGGTTAAGCTCCTAGGGGGCACCATAATCTACTGCATGAGACATGGAGGATTTCAAACAGATTCTTTCTGACTTCCACCAAGATTTTAAACAGATTTCTTCTGACTTCTATCAAGCTTTTATGCAGGATATTCAGGACATTGTGGAAAATATGAGATCTAAAATGTGCCATCAGGTTGGGGATGTAGTGGATGAAATTGAGGAATTCAACAGCGATAGAAAGATTTCTTTTAAGAGTGAGATTGGGATTTTTATCGAGATGCTAGATGAAGATTGGATAGTAGACTTTGAGAAAAAGGGAGAGTGTCATGCTCCCCAATTAAATGTTCCCAGAACATCTTATTGTGCTCACATCTATTTTGGTGCAATGTGTGTCAGCTTGTGAGTCAACTGACAGGGGGGGGGGGACATGTCCAGAGTGTGAATCATCCTGTTTTGACTACCACCGTCCAGCACCAAGGACCAAAGCTGTTACAGACAACTGCTGGCACAAGGAGGAGGGGTGCATACCTATGGTGGTAGTGGGGGGAATTTGAGCTTATTGAGATTTTAAGTGTAGAAATGTGCAGGAAATTTCATTTGCAACTTTTTCATCATACTGAAAGCTTCACCCCATTAAATAGATTTCTAAGCCAAAGCTTATAATTGAATGAGTACATGAGCATTCCAGTCATCACAGAGAATAATCTGCAAGCCATGAGTGAGATTGACTTTCGGGTGAAATGCCATGAAAAGAACTTGGAGTCTTTACAGGGGGCAGTTGGGCTGTTTGATTCTTTCAAGAGAAAAGCTCTGTGCACATTGTGGGGATATGTAAATGTTCTGGTTTATTTTGAAGTGGGATAAGGGTTGAAGAATGTTTATGGTTTGCTTTAAGGATTTGATCGATGTTATTTGCTTTTAAAGATTTAGATTTATTGTTTTGAATTGTCTTTGTTTTCTGGGTTTGTCTGGAATTGTCTTTGTTTTCTGTTTATTTTCTTTGTCTTTGTCAATTGTCTTTGTTTTCTGGGTTTATTAAACCCAGGATTATTAAAACTGTTGTATTATCAAGTATAATAGCAGACAACCTATGTGCTTTTTAATTTGATTCTTATTACAGTAGACAGAAATGTATAGAATAGTGGTAGGAAGAGAATAATTAAATATGTGTTATCTTTTGGAGGGGAGAAAGATGCTTAGGAGGTTTATATGAATATTTATTTTATTTTAATATAAGGGGGAGGAGAAGCTGTATTTAGTGATCTTGATTATGTGTTAATTGTAGAGAAGCAAGGAGATGACCTTGGGGGAGGAATGCAGCAGTTAGTAAGACATGCTCAAAACTTGGGAAAGGAAGAGAATGTTAGAAGGGAACTGAAACTGACTCTGCCTTAACTCTCTTTACTATAAGAGGGAGGGAAATAGGTAGTGTCAATCTGTAGGAAAGTCATTATTTCTGGGATTTCCATACATAAAACACTCCCATTCAAGATGAAATTAGAGTTGAAGATTCAACCTGCTTCATAGGTAGATTCTGATGAAGCCCGTGAATTCCACAGTACCTATGAGATCCTGAGCTGCACTTGTCAAGACAACCCCAGCGTAAACGTTGAACTCCACCATCACTCATATTTTAAATGAAGCTTTTTAATCTTTAAATTTTCATTTAGTTAACATTTGTGTTTCATACTTACCCTTTGTCATTTTTTAAAATACTTCTGGTCTCACCTTTATGTCTACTGTTATATTTGCTTTGTGCTGGTTAATGACAGCAACAAAGATTGACTTCATTGGAAGTCCACCCAGAGAAAAAAATCTTGTGGTCTGTAACAGCAGCTTAGAAACCACCATTGTCAGCTAGGTCAGGGATTTTAACAGGCAGCCAGGAAGCCAGTACATCAACAGAATCCCTGCTTTCATCTGTCCATTCAGAATGCAATACATGCCCCAAGAACTGTAAAGTCTCCCCCAAAAAGGGAGATGCTCCTGCCAACAGGTCTGCAGCATTCTTCTGGAATACTTGGCTGGCAAGGAGTGACCCAAACAAGCCCTCTGCCCCATCCTGCAAAATCTCCATAATACATACTAGGATGGTCCTTTGATCTGTTATGAGATCATGAATTTTGTCTCTTTTTGTCTCTTGTCTCATGAATTTTGTCTCTTGTCTCATGACTGTTATGCCAGGTTTACCACCAATTCCATTGTGAAGTATGCAGACGATACAGTGGTGGTGGGTCTTATCAGGAATGACAATGACTGGGCTTATAGGGAGGAGGTGAAGGGCTTGGTGGATTGGTGTAATAATTGCCTGGTTCTAAATGTTGAAAAAATCAAGATTATTGCTGAGTTTAGGAAGAACTGGCCCAGCCATACACCACTCTTTATTAATGACATAGCTGGGGAGTCAGTTAGTAGCATCAGGTATCTGGGGGTGCAGATAATGAATAGTTTGACTTGGTCTCTTAATACTGCATCTTTGGTAAAACAAGCACAGCAGCGTTTGTATTTTTTGCGCTGGAAGAGGAAAGCACCTCCCATCCTTCTTACTTTCTATAGAGGCACTATAGAGAGTGTATTGACCAACTGTATTTCTATCTGGTTTAGAGGTTGTAGTGCCTTGGATAAGAAGTCTGTGCAGAGGGTGGTGAGGGCAACAGAGAAGATGATTGGGATTTCACTTCCTCTCATTCAGGATATAGCGCATACATGCTGTCTGTCCAGAGCCCGAAATATTGTTAGTGACCCCTTCCACCCCCATTGTTTGAATCTATTTGCCTCCATATGAGAACAATTCCCCATGTTACAATTGCACCGAGCCCTGCTTATTTTTGAAAGTGTGTCTTCAGATGTACTGTCTCTCAACACCATTGCAACCTACTAGTCACAAGAAGCAGTAGGATATAGAGTTAGATATTTCCTCTGGGTTCCCTCTTTATATCTTACCCTGCCTGTTCTTAGTTTATGAGATTGCTAATTTCAGCATCTCTTTTTTCCTACATTTCTTTCATAGGTATACACACATGGGAACACTCTCCTCTCGATTCCCCTTCTGGTGGGATGAGCCTGCTAGGTGCTTTACTGCCTAACTCAGGTACTTCCTGAAAATAAACCGTTCTGTTGAAGTTACTAAACTTGTTTCACTAATTCTTACTCAATGTACAGTAGATTGCCACTCTCCAACACTTACTTGGAACTGTCTGTTCATACAATTGTACCCAATGGTCATCAAGAGAAAGGTTGCATCATCTATGGGACATCATGGAGCAAAGCTCCATGATGACAAGCCCCAAACTTACCTACAAGTTAAAATATGCAGCTTTAAATGTATCCTGATATAACTTCAAGAGCATCACAAGCCAAAGAACGAGTAAAGAACCAAGACTGAAAACTTTCAGCCGTAATTCTCTTTTGTAGTGACAAAAACTACTTTTATCCTGAAAAATCTCCAATCCCTCTAGCAGTCAAAATATAAAGCTCTAATTCTGTCCTAAATATAAATCTTTGGATCATGATCTGTGTGGGAATTATGTACATATTCTCATATAATTGCCTTTTAATTGAAATCAGAGTAACCCTGATATCTGATCTTTCTTTTCAAATTTATATTCAAACAGTGAGTATAATCTACCATCCCAACCCCAGGAGATAGTATTGGAAGATAGTGAAAGGTGGATACATGAGTTCATTAGAACAGATGTATGAAGTATTAAATCTATCTGTCTGTACATTAACGTCAGAAATTCTCTGCCTGACTGTGCTCTAGGCTTTGTCTAAGCTCAGTGTAGATAGATATTGAGGAAAGAGCCCAAAATAGACCAGATCAGATATTATTTCCTTCTTCCACAGAGAATTATATCACTCCAGCAATATAAGTCAAACTAGGGACTTGCCTCCATAGATTTGTTTGAGCTGGTACTTTAATTGTCAGAGCCTTAGACAAGCTTCAACAGAGTCACTTCTAAGTTCTAGGTGGAGGAGTACATTTGTGACAGAGCAAGGAACTTGAAGCAGGGATCTCAGAAATGCACACTGAACTGCTTAGTATATACTTATGCCTTCACATTGGAGGCCATTCACACTGGCACTCTTAGACACTTTCCTCTCCATGGTTTTGACCAGGAGCTTCAATATGCCCTATCCAGAATTCTTATGTTCAGACTCTGAAATTGAGATGGTCGCACATGCACTTTGAAATGCCCTCTCTCTCACCCTTGGAGGATGGTGTTACTCTCTCTTCTAATCACAAATTGCATGGACTGGTCCCAACAGGCAATTGTGTGCTTCCTATTAAACAATCTATTAAGGTGGCCATATTCTGTGCCATAACAATGGAGATCAGAAACAGTTGGGTCTGAACATAATACAGGCATGCTTATATTTGACTGTGAATAGGCTTCTATCCTGGATATTTTGTATGTTAATGTCATTTTCTTCTTTGTTTTGGTCTATGATTGTAAATTCTTTAACAAATAAATTAGGTATATTAATTCCTCCTCCTCCTCCTCCTCCTTCTCCTTCTCCTTCTCCTTCTCCTTCTTCCTTCATGCCAGTCATGACTCCTGGCTACTGTCTGGACTAGTCCCTGTAGTTTTCTTGGCAAGGTTTTTCAGAAGTATTTTGCCATTGCCTTCTTCCTAGGGCTGAGAGAGGGTGACTGGCCTGAAGGCAGGACTAGAACTCACAGTCTCCCAGTTTATAGGTACCAGGGGTGCCTTTAACTACTACACTAAACTGGCTCTCACTTAGCAATGCTATGATTTCTCTTAAATTAAAAAATATGGAAAAGATAACACTACATTGTTCTAATGACAAGTTTTCCTGCTGATAAATGATAGTTTCAGATATTGATCATTTTTTGTTCTCTTTTTTCCAGAATCATTAATTGGAACATATATTTTCCGGAATCTCAAA
This sequence comes from Candoia aspera, assembly GCF_035149785.1. Lineage (NCBI taxonomy): Eukaryota > Metazoa > Chordata > Lepidosauria > Squamata > Candoiidae > Candoia > Candoia aspera. The sequence goes on along the minus strand of NC_086153.1, from coordinate 69,624,307 downwards.
CTGCATATACTGTATATTGTAAGACACATGACAAAACCTCCCATTTACAATGTTAGGAATATTCTTTCATAGTCATGTATTCTGCAAGTTCTTTTAATATGACCAGTCATTAGCTTCCTGGTCAGCTCTGACTCAAAAGAAAGTCATCACAGCTAGAAGCTAGAAGCTTTTAACCAAGTCATTTATCAATGTTCCAATTACTTTTTCATGTCATATTTGAAGATCTCCTTGGATGTGAAATTGCTTTGAGTTTGATCCCTATTACTACATGAATTATTTAATTTGATTTATTCATATTCTGCCTCTTTATCAAAAGCCAAGTAGCTTACAGGAATTATACATAAATGAACAATAATACATTAATGTGCACAATGCAAAACAATCATAACATTAAAAAAAGCAAACCTTTAAAAGTAGAAGCTAGAATTAAAGCAGAAAATAGCATCTGGAAAAATTAAGCAAAGGCTAAATACTTAAAGTGTGTTGCAATCAACAGTGCTTCAGTAGCCCTGAAAGTTTCTAATTTATGAACAGGGCAGCTACAAATGATGTTTGGGAGAGCAAAATGGCAAACTGATTGCCTCATCAAAAACTGTGCCGGCTAACATCAATCAGGGTGGTGAGAGTACCGTTTGTTTATTACAATGGAAGGGGAAAATTTCTGTGCCAGGTCCAGGTCAGCACAGATGAGATATTCTGTCCTGGAGGACCTTCAGGGGAATGGCTGAGCTTTTGATCTGGTCGATCATATACTGTCTCTTCTTCACCAATGAATCACCCATAAGTCTGTCTTCATCTCATACAACAACAAATGAATTGGGACCTGTAAAGACACTCACTCTCTCTGTTTTCTTGTACTGGAGTACCTCTTCACTGCTGGTAACTTTATAATATTTCCCATGTTAGACATGGACATTTTGAAATACACAGCATCGTTTTCTTTATAAGTCATGGCTTGTCTAACGTGATTTTATCAACTAACCATAACTGGCTGAATTCACAAACATGCTGAGCAATGCTCCATAATTCAGAAAAATGCTAAGCTTAAAAATGCAAACCACCTGATGACTTGGTGTGTTGTGTAAACAAAATATGTATTGAAGTTTAACCAATGACTTGCCATTTGATCTTGACTGCAGCCTTTGTGGTTTGTTTGATAGCTATTAGCTTGACAAACAGCTCCAGGCTCAGCTCAGACTGCTGCCCAATACAGTCAAAGCTAATTTGACATACATATATTGGCTCATATTTTGTACATTCAGCAGAGTTGCAATCTGTTTGCAAATGAAGGGATACTATGTGGGAGAACAGCTCTCATTATCCTTTTATGACAAAGTTCATAAATGAGAGGCTTTTTCTCTTGCATTTGGTTACCAAAGATGACACTGCAAGTTTGGATTGACAACAGGCCAGGTCATTGTGTTGCTTGAGATTAAGTAGCATATGAACCTCTATTTCCCCCAAGTCACGATGCGTGTAACCCAAGGCTACTTCTTCATGCTACTTGATATGATTCATTCTGCCTTAAGTAGAGCAGGTACATAGATGCAGAACAATCTCGCCAACTATAAAATGGTGAACAATCAATTATGCTGCATCCTTTGCTGCCTTACAAAACTGTTTTTCTGAAAAGTTTATTTTAGAAGTTCTCCAGGTAACTTGAGTAAGGTCTACACTATCACTGCTTTAGCCTTAGCTAATAATTGTATTAAATTTAGAATGCTGAAGCATTTAAAACTGTCAGTACTTTTGCACTGAACAATTACAAAATATTTTTCTTTGAAAAATGTTCAGGTGTATAGTACATAATTTTTGTTCTTGAAATCCTGTAATGCCAAAAAAGAGCAGCTTAAGTGTGCAGCCCTTGCCATTTACTAGGGGATAATTCAATGATCACATGTCAGTAAGCATGCTTAGGGTAGCTTTACAATTTTAATATATTTACACATGGAATCAATAAAATTTCATTTTAGGGTTCCTAAAAATAACATTCTTCTTGATTATGAACTGCTAAATTAAAAAAAAAGCTAGAGCTTTACTGTAATTTCTGTTTTTCCTTTAAGACAGACCTTTTCATTGATTGCTTTTTTGCTGAATTTGGGGAAATCATTTCTGTAGCATACATCTAAGTAAAGAAATCTTCTATATTTAAAATATGCACAATTGTTATTAACATCATTAACAACATCACCCACAAAAAGGGGTCAAAGCTTCAGTAGTATGGTCTGTGCTGATGAAACAGCATTTTGGGCAACCAAATTCTGCCCTGTTTTTATTCACCCATGAGTATTATACTTTTGAGGAAAACATGTCTAAATCAACAACAGAAGAATAACCATACACAGCACAGCATAATTTGCCAACACATTTATAGTTGACTTAGAAATCTCTGGTCCCCAAAACTTGTATCTACTTTATGTTCACTGATGACATTCATTACCCGAATTCATGGCCCCAAAATTCCAGCAGGAATTTAATAACTTTTATCCTGCCACCAGCCTGGCAGGTTAACTTTCTAGCCACCCCAGTGAAACTGCACAATTGTAATGATTGCCTAGTCCAAATACTCAGACTCACAAGAGGTTGCTAAATGAAATCTGATTTATTAGGAAACTTATGACAAGTACAGAGAAAGCTGAGAATGACAGAAAGCGCGCCAAATACAAACTAAAAACCCTCGCTGCAAACGTAACCCTGCCTCCCTACCAGCCGAGCCACCCATCCCAGGTGCTGGCAACCGTCAGCTTTTCTAGCCTGGGAAAGCAACCTTGAACACATGAGATAACCCAAATACATTCCGAGCTCAGAGCAAATAGATAAACATACTCCCAACAGGAATCGTCCTCCCTGCAAAGATGAAACACGCATCAAGCTAATGACATGCGAAACGTTACGATGTACCAAGCACATTGAAATGGTGAACATGACAACAATAGATATATAAGGAAACTACACAACAGATCTTATATAAGAAACCAGCTGATCAATATACATCTTCCAGTTTTCATCCCGAACACATTGCAACTTTCATTGATTACAGCCAAACCTTATTGTAACTCTACCTTTCCATACAAACAGTGAATTTTTTCTTAAATATTTCCTTAAGTGAAATACACGTCCAACAAAGTTAAGAAATAGATCAACAGAGTTATACTGATTCTCAAAAAAGAATAATTTACTAGAGAGAGACCTAGAAGAGAAAATAACAGAACCACATCCTCCAAGGTACCCAAACACATTGTCTGTGATCAGCATACTATTCTGGATGATTACATTTCCATTACAAGCTTAGGTGGTAGGGCCATACTCATTTACAAGCAGCCCCTAAGCTGAGACTTCTATGAAACAGCAGTAGCAGACCACATAAGGGTTGAAGGTGATGAGTTGGGGAACGGAGGTTCCCAAGCTAGAGAGACCATTATCTGAATGTATGGTCACCACTGAATGCCATCAAACTGCCAAGTGACTCAGAAAGGAGAGAGGAATAATCTTAAAGTTTAACTACAGGAGTGTAAATACTGTATATAAAGGCTGTGAATTGTTTTCTCTGCAGTGGGAATTCGACAGTTATATTAAGGCCTTATGCTTCTCTGCCACTGAGATTTTCAGCTAGCTGAGTCATGTCTGGGAATCTTCTGCCAAGTCTTCTGCCAGTACAAAGAACTGAATTAAGGATTAAGTGTCTGGAAATCTGTAATTTACTGCCCAGCCTAGATGCAAAGTCTGATGGAAACTATGCAGAATAACAATCAGGCCCGCAACTAGGGTCTATGTCACCCGGGGCAAACATGGATTCCTCGCCCATTTTGGTGCCCCCCCCAGCACTCATTTTGGCACCACCCCCAGCGTGGCACCAGGGGCACATGCCCCGCTTGCCCCCCCCCCCAGTTGCAGCCCTGATAACAATAACAATGTAGAAAGTGGAACAAAACCTTGTAACAGACATAGGTGCCAACTTTTGATGGTAACTTCTCATTAGTCTGTTCATTTAACAATGAAACAAAATTCATTTGCCATACCATGCCTTTTGAAATCTTTTATCTACCCAATTAATTTGTAAAACATACTCATAGTGGTTTTCCCCCTTTCTCTTCAGACTAGGAATTCTTCATAACTCTTAAACAGTAAATGTCTTTATTTCTAAATACTTCTTGTTTCTAAATACTGGTTTGAAGCCCCCTCTAATAAGTGGCGCCAAGTTTCCAAAGCGGTTTTTACAGCAAAAGCCTCTTTTTCCCAAACATGCCACCATCTCTCTGTTTCGGTGAACTTGCGAGAGAGGTAAGCACAGGGTTTTAAGGTGTCAGACTGGTCTGACTGGAGCAGTAGTGCCCCGACGGAGAAATCGGAGGCATCCACCTGTACTACGAAAGGCTTGGTGGGGTCTGGATGCTGCAAAATGGGTTCAGTAGTGAAGATTTGTTTGAGCGCCTCGAATGCCTGCTGGCAAGTTGGAGTCCAGTTAAGGAGCGCTCCTGGGTTTTTAGAGCGTCACGTATCCCCCTGCGCTTAAGTTTTTAACAGTTCAGTAAGGGGGAGGGCGATTTCTGCAAAATTTTGGGCAAATGCCCTGTAGAAATTGGCAAATCCAAGGAAACTTTGTAATTGCCTCCTGGTACAGGGAGGCTCCCATGCCACAATCGCTTCAACCTTGGCAGGGTCCATTTCAATACCCTTAGCAGAAATTCTATATCCTAAATAATCGATTTGTGATTGATGGAAGGCACACTTAGACAGTTTAGCATACAACTCAGCTTTTCTCAATTTAGCAAGCACTTGACGCACCAAGTGAATATGTTCTGACATGGCTTCAGTATAAATCAATACATCATCCAAATACACCAGTACTCCCTTAAACAGGTGGTCGTGCAAGACCTCATTGATAAGTTGCATAAAAACCCCAGGTGCCCCCGATAAACCAAAGGGCAGGACTTTGTATTGGAAAGCCCCAAGAGGACAGTTAAACGCTGTTTTCCACTCATCCCCTTCCCTTATGCAAATGCGAAAATAGGCTTCTCTCAGATCCAATTTTGAGAAGATTTTGCCTCTGGCCAGATGTGATAACATATCTTTGATAAGGGGCAAAGGATATTTATTTAATATTGAGACTGCATTGAGCCCGTGGAAATCAGTACACAGCCTCAAGGAGCCATCCTTTTTTGGTCTAAAGAGAACAGGGGCCCCCACCGGGGAGTTTGCAGGCTCAATGAAACCCCTAGCCAGGTTTTGTCAATGAATTCCCTCAGCATAGTTAGCTCTTTGGGAGACATGGGATAGATTTTTGGGTGAGGTAACTTTACATTAGGGAGAAATTCAATGGCACAGTCTGTTTTCCGGTGAGGTGACAAGCGATCTGCTTCTTTCTCCCCAAACACCTCAGCCAGATCCTGGTATTGGTTGGGCAGTCCTTCTAGCGGCGTCAGTGTTTGTACTGTAGTGTTAGCCACCCGTCCTCCCTCCATGTCCTCTAACAAGTCCTTTTCAGGTACCTTATAAAATCCATCAGCAAACGTTACAGTTCTGTGCAGCCAGTTGATGAAAGGGTTTTGTTGCACAAACCAAGGCATTCCTAAAATCACCAAAGGGCCCCCCACTGGAGCTATGACAAAAGGCAATTTCTCCCAATGGGTCTCCATCTGTAAAGCCACCAGTCCCGTAGAGTGGGTGACTGCTTTCCCCCCCGCCATGGTTCCATCCAATTGCGTGAAGATCATGGGCCGTGGCAAAGGGAACGTGGGCAATTCTAGGGCAGCTACAACATCAGGATGCATCAGCGAACGGGAGCAACCCGAGTCCAGCATGGCCCAGAGTTCAACAGTTTTGGTTCTAGAGCCCAATTTTACTTTGACAGTCATTGTAGGGAAGTTCCCACTCACCGAATCATGGTCGCGCCCGGTTTCTTCCACCTGCCCAACGGCGCCCTTCAGGGCAGGTGGAAGGCTTTTCCCGCCGGCTGGTCGAACTGTAATTCCTCTTCCTCTTCCCCGAATGGAAGGTCTGGAGGGTCGAGTTCGGCGCATGCAGCCTTCATCTTGCGCGGGAGGGATGGCGATTTCCCTGGCGCTTTTCCTGGCCGTTCCTCTGGTCGGCGTCTTGGGCACGAAGTGGCACGATGCCCAACTTTCCCGCATCTCAAGCACTGACCTTTCGCAAATCGTCGTTCCCTTTCTTCCTCCCAGGTTTTTGGTTTAGGGCGACTCGAATATCCCGTAGCACGAGCTCCCTTAGCGATTTGGGTTTGTCTCAGTTCCTTACTATGGGCATACATTTGCAGAGCGTTTTCCGCACTGCCCGCCAACTGAATCCAGCTGTATAACGTTTTAGGATCATCCCTACACAAAGCCCAACGGAGGATTTCCATCTCCAGCCCTTGCTTGAACATCTCTACCAAGGTGGATTGGGACCAGTCCTCCACCTTTCCTGCCAGGGCTTTAAATTCCAAAGCATAGTCTGCGACAGAGAGTGTTCCTTGATAAAGTTTTCTCAGGGAGCTTTTCGCTCTCTCTTGAGCCAATGGGTCTTCAAAGTGCTGTTTAAGTGACCACAGAAACTCATCAAAGTCCTCTAACTCCGTGGCCTCCGCTTGGCACAGCTGTACGTACCAATCGGCTGCCCTCCCCTTCAGCTTGTTGGCAATAAAATTAATCTTGCCCTGTTCTGACCGAAAACTTCGCCCCCAATCTTCCATATAATGTCTAGCATTTGTGATGAAGAAGGAGAGCGTGGTAGGATCCCCATCAAACTTCACCCCAAAGGGTGGAAAGGTTCTTACCGGCTCCACTGGCTGTGGTGGCTCTGCAAACAACAGCGTCCGTTGAGCCCCCAGTGGTGGTCGATCTCTGGATGCCCTCAGCTCCCTTCCTCCCAACTGACGGGGAGCCCGGGTCTTACTTCTTCCCCGGAATGATGACAGGGACCTCTGTCTTGGGAAAGCCAGCTGGGAGGGGTCTTCTTCCCAGTCTTCCTGTAGGGACCCCGGGCCCCTGGGGATATCCTTTAATAGGGATACTATCATATCCATTTTGTCCTCTATTGCTTTCATGCGGGCAGGGGTGACAGGTTCTTCCAAGGGTCTATTGGTCACCACCACCCTCGGTGATAAGGGGATTTCGGGTTCCCAGGATAGTTGTGGAGATCCCCTCCCCAGTGCTGCTTCCACTTCGAGTTGGGGTTCACCCCCTGTGGCGCCCTGCACTGCCAACAATAGATCATCCAATTGGACATCTCGCCTCTCCCGACATGCTGCCCTTTGCGCTCTCGAAGTTGGAGCTAGCAGAGTCTTCGTCGAGTCTGGCTCTTCTTCGCTCCCTTCACTCTCGCGAAGCGGAGGTTCGATCATCGCTAGCGCTCCTCTTTACCCAAACTTTGGATGGGCTAGCGGAAATGATATAATTGATTCTCAGCTTTATGTAATGGTTGCCTAAACCCAAATACTCAGTCTCACAAGCTCGGGCTTAAAGATAACTGATTTATTAAAGGAATAGTATGCAAATACAGAGAAAGCTGAGAATGAGCCAAAGCACGCGAAATACAAACTTAAAAGCCTTGCCTTCAATTCAGTCCCGCCCCAAGCACCTGTCAGCACGCACCCCCTCCCAGGCGCTAGGATCTGTTACACGCGCCTGGGAAAGTAACCTTGAATAGGAGTGCAAACCCAAACATACATTCCAAAGTTCCAAAACAAAGCAGAGCGCAGGAATGGAAAAACCCAGCCATGAGCCAGGCGGGTATACACGGAAAAACGGTTTGACATGTGAAACGTTACGATGTTAACAGAACATTGAAACGGGGAACATGACAGATTCACACATTACAATGAACCATAAGATGGCTTGCTTGGTTTCAGCTTAGTGTGTTATGTGAACTCAGTCATCGCTTATGAATAGCCCATGGTTTGTGTTTTAATATGATATATAAACCCAGACAATTGCATTTTAGACAAGAAACCCCCAAAAAACAAAATCAGGGCTGGGCATGATGTTAAAAAACCAGTGACCATGTGAAGGTTTCAATTTAGCTTCTACTTGACTCAACAGCTGAATAAAAGTGAATATTCTATGACCAACTTTTCCCCCTCCAATCCTATGGAGAGGTGACCTTCAGCAGCCAGATGTTATACCATTCATCACATTCATGAATTCATATGTGTGCATGCAGAATCAGGAGGAAAAAGTATTTTAAGACTCAGAAGACATTATTCTTACTTAAAAGTTCTTTTCCAAGTTCCTGGAATTATGCATTTCATCTGTGTCAGCTAATAAGAAAAAATTCAACATTTAACAAAGCACCATTTATCTAAAATATTCAGGAGGGCAATAGGCTTCTAGAACTATTAAATAGAGCAATTTTAGCTTTCCAATCACTTTAAACTGCCCTGTGTTTCTGACATAGTCCAGTACAATACAGTACACTAAAAACTACACACATTTATTTGTTCGTTCGTTTATCATATTTACTCATCGCCCATCTTGTATAGCGACGACTCTGGGCACATGAATTGTTGTTGTTTATTCGTTTAGTCGCTTCCGACTCTTCGTGACTTCATGGACCAGCCCACGCCAGAGCTTCCTGTCGGTCGTCAACACCCCCAGCTCCCCCGGGGACAAGTCCGTCACCTCTAGAATATCATCCATCCATCTTGCCCTCGGTCGGCCCCTCTTCCTTTTGCCTTCCACTCTCCCTAGCATCAACATCTTCTCCAGGCAGTCCTGTCTTCTCATTATGTGGCCAAAGTATTTGAGTTTTGCCTTTAATATCGTTCCCTCAAGTGAGCAGTCTGGCTTTATTTCCTGGAGGATGGACTGGTTTGATCTTCTTGCAGTCCAAGGCACTCTCAGAATTTTCCTCCAACACCACAGTTCAAAAGCATCGATCTTCCTTCTCTCAGCCTTCCTTATGGTCCAGCTCTCGCAGCCATATGTTACTACGGGGAACACCATTGCTTTAACTATGCGGGCCTTTGTCGTCAGTGTGATGTCTCTGCTCTTAACTATTTTATCGAGATTTGTCATTGCTCTTCTCCCAAGGATTAAGCGTCTTCTGATTTCCTGACTACAGTCAGCATCTGCAATAATCTTTGCACCTAGGAATACAAAGTCTTTCACTGCTTCTACATTTTCTCCCTCTATTTGCCAGTTATCAATCAAGCTGGTTGCCATAATCTTGGTTTTTTTGAGGTTTAGCTGCAAGCCAGCTTTTGCACTTTCTTCTTTCACCTTCATCATAAGGCTCCTCAGTTCCTCTTCACTTTCAGCCATCAAAGTGGTATCATCTGCATATCTGAGATTGTTAATGTTTCTTCCAGAGATTTTAACTCCAGCCTTGGATTGATTCCTCAAGCTCAGCTTGTCGCATGATGTGTTCTGCATACAAGTTGAATAGGTAGGGTGAGAGTATACAGCCCTGCCGTACTCCTTTCCCAATCTTAAACCAGTCTGTTGTTCCGTGGTCTGTTCTTACTGTTGCTACTTGGTCGTTATACAGATTCTTCAGGAGGCATACAAGATGACTTGGTATCCCCATACCGCTAAGAACTTGCCACAATTTGTTATGGTCCACACAGTCAAAGGCTTTAGAATAGTCAATAAAACAGAAATAGATGTTTTTCTGAAACTCCCTGGCTTTTTCCATTATCCAGCGGATATTGGCAATTTGATCCCTAGTTCCTCTGCCTTTTCTAAACCCAGCTTGTACATCTGGCAATTCTCGCTCCATGAACTGATGAAGTCTACCTTGCAGGATCTTGAGCATTACCTTACTGGCATGTGAAGTAAGTGCCACTGTTCGATAGTTTGAACATTCTTTAGTGTTCCCCTTTTTTGGTATGGGGATATAAGTTGATTTTTTCCAATCTGATGGCCATTCTTGTGTTTTCCAAATTTGCTGGCATATAGCATGCATTACCTTGACAGCATCATCTTGCAAGGATTTTAAACAGTTCAGCTGGGATGCCGTCGTCTCCTGCTGCCTTGTTATTAGCAATGCTTCTTAAGGCCCACTCAACCTCACTCTTCAGGATGTCTGGCTCTAGCTCACTGACCACACCGTCAAAGCTATCCCTGATATTCTTGTCCTTCCTATACGGGTCTTCTGTATATTCTTGCCACCTTTTCTTGATCTCTTCTTCTTCTGTTAGGTTCTTGCCATCTTTGTTTTTGATCATACCCATTTTTGCCTGGAATTTACCTCCAATGTTTCTAATTTTCTGGAAGAGGTCTCTTGTCCTTCCTATTCTATTGTCTTCTTCCACTTCCGTGCATTGCTTGTTTAAAAATAATTCCTTATCTCTTCTGGCTAACCTCTGGAATTTTGCATTTAATTGGGCATATCTCCCCCTATCACTGTTGCCTTTTGCTTTCCTTCTTTCTTGGGCTACTTCTAGTGTCTCAGCAGACAGCCATTTTGCCTTCTTGGTTTTCTCTTTCTTTGGGATGTATTTTGTTGCCGCCTCCTGAACAATGTGGCGAACTTCTGTCCATAGTTCTTCCGGGACCCTATCTACTAAGTCCAGTCCCTGAAATCTGTTCTTCACCTCCACTGCATATTCCTTAGGAATATTAGTGAGCTCATATCTAGCTGATCTGTGGGTCTTCCCTAATCTCTTTAGTCTGATCCTAAATTGTGCAAGAGGGCACATGAATACTGAAAGGTAAAAGCTGGTAAGGAAATCAGGCCTCTGACACTACTATCCTTGCCTCCCCCAAAAATATGGCTGAAATTTACAAGTTGTAGGAATTCAACAATCTCATTCCAAGATTTTGCTAGATCTTGTGTGAGATTTCAGAGACCTCGTGCAAGATTTCAATGTTCTTGCAAAAGATCTTGCAAGATTTCAGCAATTTCAGATGTAGAAGCTCTTGAGCATGATTACCAAAAATGGGATGATTTTGCAGGATTTTCTCTCTCTCTCTCTCTCATCCCATCCATGCATCTAAAGCCTAGCAGAGGAACAAAAAAGTTAGCTGAAATCTGGCTGCCTCTTCGTGCTAACCTACAATGAGATAGCAGCTATTCATATATTGGTAATTTAGCAAACCCAGATCTTCAGTGCTCTATCTTAAAAGGGAAGCAAACCTCTATATAGTACTGGCCATTGCTTCAGGATCTGGGGAAGATCACAATGTGTGAATTATATTTCTGCTGCTCTTGCTGGTATGATGATGATGATGCTCTTGTTATGGCAGATGGAGAGAAGAATGATGGTTTAGTTTAGAACATTTAATTTTAAACCAGAACCACCATGTGTCTTCTATGAATAGAGAAGAATGCCACAATAAAAACTTCACAACTTCTTTGGGGGTATATTAAAGTATATATTAGATGCTTCTGCATTTAGTTTCTGTCAGTGACAATGCAGACAGGTCAGTTTGAGGGAATGGTTTGGTACAGAATACTGACCATAGTATTTGTAAGAGGAACACTCTGTGCCAAAATAGCTTAGAGAACTAAATATTGCAATCACAGGAGTTCAACAAAAATCATTTTATCAGTACTGGACTCAATCTCATCTTCCAAGATTACAAAATGAGTAAGTCTGGGGAACATAAATAATAGGAGTAATGGCCAATAAATGAAACAGGTCTATAACAACTGTTTACGTTCAAAATCAGGAAGGCAAAACTAATAATAATGTTGATGACACTAAATTGCTTCCCACTCATCAAACAGAAAGATGTTGTATAAGAGTCTATACTTGGCCAAGTATATGAACAGCTATCATTTTTCATGGTGCTTCTATTTTACAAAATACTTTTCACTCTCTACTCATTAATGCGTTAGATCTTTTATACTTGCTTTGCAAAACATGCACGCACACACAATGGCAAGGGAAAGAGAATTGCAGTTATCTTTGACAGCTTAATACAGGACTAATTTAACATAAATGAACAGATGTGGCAGGAAGTAGAGGTAAGCAGCAGAAGCAAATCATGGCAAAAATCCATTTTCCCCAACTTTGCACTCTACAAATTTGCTGATATATCTCGCAGACATCTGAAGATATTGACTGGAAATTTAATCAGATATATCTAGAAAGTATCAAATTGGGGCTTCAGCAAAGGATCGTTACCTTGTCGTGGTGCTGGAGCTTGAGCACCTCAATGATGCCATGAGCTAAACCGTGAAGGGCCACCCAAGACGGGAAGGTCATGACAGAGAGGTCAGACTAAATGCGATCCCTGGGGAAGGTAATGGCAACCCACCTCAGTATTCTTGCCGTGAAAACTAAATGGATCAGTACAACCAGAGATATGTCGGTATACCATCGGAAGATGAGACCCCCAGGTCGGAAGATGGTCAAAATGCTACTGGGGAGGAACAGAGGATGAGCTCAACTAGCCCCAGACGTGATGACGCAGCTAGCTCAAAGCCGAAAGGACGGCTAGCGGCCGACGGTGCTGGTGGTGAACGGCGAATCCGATGTTCTAAGGATCAACACACCATCGGAACCTGGAATGTAAGATCTATGAGCCAGGGCAAATTGGATGTGGTTATTGGTGAGATGTCAAGATTAAAGATAGACATTCTGGGCGTCAGTGAACTGAAATGGACTGGAATGGGCCACTTCACATCAAATGACCACCAGATCTACTACTGCGGACAAGAAGACCACAGAAGAAATGGAGTAGCCTTCATAATTAATAGTAAAGTGGCTAAAGCAGTGCTTGGATACAACCCAAAAAATGACAGAATGATCTCAATTCGAATTCAGGGGAAGCCATCGAACATCACAGTGATCCAAATATACGCCCCAACCACAAATGCTGAAGAAGCTGAAGTAGAGCAGTTCTATGAGGATCTGCAGCACCTACTGGACAACACGCCTAAAAGAGATGTTATTTTCATCACAGGAGACTGGAATGCTAAGGTGGGCAGTCAAATGACACCTCGAATTACAGGTAAGTATGGCCTGGGAGAACAAAACGAAGCAGGACACAGGCTGATAGAATTTTGCCAAGACAATTCACTCTGCATAACAAACACTCTCTTCCAACAACCTAAGAGACGGCTTTATACATGGACTTCACCAGATGGACAACACCGAAATCAGATTGATTACATCCTTTGCAGCCAAAGGTGGCGGACATCTGTACAGTCGGTAAAAACAAGGCCTGGAGCTGACTGTAGTTCAGATCACGAACTTCTTCTTGCACAATTTAGGATCAGACTAAAGAGATTAGGGAAGACCCACAGATCAGCTAGATATGAGCTCACTAATATTCCTAAGGAATATGCAGTGGAGGTGAAGAATAGATTTAAGGGACTGGACTTAGTAGATAGGGTCCCGGAAGAACTCTGGACAGAAGTTGGCAGCATTGTTCAGGAGGCGGCAACAAAATACATCCCAAAGAAAGAGAAAACCAAGAAGGCAAAATGGCTGTCTGCTGAGACACTAGAAGTAGCCCAAGAAAGAAGGAAAGCAAAAGGCAACAGTGATAGGGGGAGATATGCCCAATTAAATGCAAAATTCCAGAGGTTAGCCAGAAGAGATAAGGAATTATTTTTAAACAAGCAATGCGCGGAAGTGGAAGAAGACAATAGAATAGGAAGGGCAAGAGACCTCTTCCAGAAAATTAGAAACATTGGAGGTAAATTCCAGGCAAAAATGGGTATGATCAAAAACAAAGATGGCAAGGACCTAACAGAAGAAGAAGAGATCAAGAAAAGGTGGCAAGAATATACAGAAGACCTGTATAGGAAGGATAACAATATCGGGGATAGCTTTGACAGTGTGGTCGGTGAGCTAGAGCCAGACATCCTGAAGAGTGAGGTTGAGTGGGCCTTAAGAAGCATTGCTAATAACAAGGCAACAGGAGACGACGGCATCCCAGCTGAACTGTTCAAAATCTTGCAAGATGATGCTGTCAAGGTAATGCATGCTATATGCCAGCAAATTTGGAAAACACAAGAATGGCCATCAGACTGGAAAAAATCAACTTATATCCCCATACCAAAAAAGGGAAACACTAAAGAATGTTCAAACTATCGAACAGTGGCACTCATTTCACATGCCAGTAAGGTAATGCTCAAGATCCTGCAAGGTAGACTTCAGCAGTTCATGGAGCGAGAATTGCCAGACGTACAAGCTGGGTTTAGAAAAGGCAGAGGAACTAGAGACCAAATTGCCAATATCCGCTGGATAATGGAAAAAGCCAGGGAGTTTCAGAAAAACATCTATTTCTGTTTTATTGACTATTCTAAAGCCTTTGACTGTGTGGACCATAACAAATTGTGGCAAGCTCTTAGTGGTATGGGGATACAAGATAAGTCATCTTGTATGCCTCCTGAAGAATCTGTATAACGACCAAGTAGCAACAGTAAGAACAGACCACGGAACAACAGACTGGTTTAAGATTGGGAAAGGAGTACGGCAGGGCTGTATACTCTCACCCTACCTATTCAACTTGTATGCAGAACACATCATGCGACAAGCTGGCCTTGAGGAATCCAAGGCTGGAGTCAAAATCTCTGGAAGAAACATTAACAATCTCAGATATGCAGATGATACCACTTTGATGGCTGAAAGTGAAGAGGAACTGAGGAGCCTTATGATGAAGGTGAAAGAAGAAAGTGCAAAAGCTGGTTTGCAGCTAAACCTCAAAAAAACCAAGATGATGGCAACCAGCTTGATTGATAACTGGCAAATAGAGGGAGAAAATGTAGAAGCAGTGAAAGACTTTGTATTCCTAGGTGCAAAGATTACTGCAGATGCTGACTGCAGTCAGGAAATCAGAAGACGCTTAATCCTTGGAAGAAGAGCAATGACAAATCTCGATAAAATAGTTAAGAGCAGAGACATCACACTGACAACAAAGGCCCGCATAGTTAAAGCAATGGTGTTCCCTGTAGTAACATATGGCTGCGAGAGCTGGACCATAAGGAAGGCTGAGCGAAGGAAGATCGATGCTTTTGAACTGTGGTGTTGGAGGAAAATTCTGAGAGTGCCTTGGACTGCAAGAAGATCCAACCAGTCCATCCTCCAGGAAATAAAGCCAGACTGCTCACTTGAGGGAATGATATTAAAGGCAAAACTGAAATACTTTGGCCACATCATGAGAAGACAGGACACCCTGGAGAAGATGCTGATGCTAGGGAGAGTGGAAGGCAAAAGGAAGAGGGGCCGACCAAGGGCAAGATGGATGGATGATATTCTAGAGGTGACGGACTCGTCCCTGGGGGAGCTGGGGGTGTTGACAACCGACAGGAAGCTCTGGCGTGGGCTGGTCCATGAAGTCACGAAGAGTCGGAAGCGACTAAACGAATAAACAACAACATCAAATTGGGGAAGGCTATATATCAGTCTAGAACAGATGATGAGGCTACCGATCTAGGATGCAAAAATCTGGAAGACTACCAGATGGCAACTAAGTATTCTATACCTTTTTGCTGCAATGTAGTGATCATCTGGATTTTTGCATTCCGGATCTGGTAGCCTTAGCAGAAAAGCACGACCTCTACCTTCCCAAACCCTTAATCTGACAGAATGGGGGAGTTATTGAATGTAAAAGTGGAAACAAATCATGGGAACTCTACTTAACTTTAATTTTAATTCTATGCAAATTAAATTAATTAATCAGTTTTTATCCTGGCTTCTCCCAGGGCCAAGTGCAGGAAAAAAATGTGCAACCTTGGCCCAAGCCATTATCTTCAGCATTGGGTCAAACTCTGAGCAAAAGAAAGCTAATTTCAGTTCTGGATTCAGGATACGCTGCCCAGCATCCTGTTCTGAAGGTACAATACTATATATAGCCTGATTTTAAAAAGGAGCAGTTTTATTTTGCATTGATTTCAGTAAATTGGTATGCCAGTTTCACCTGCAGTTCCCGGGGATACCCTGTCCACATGAACTGCACCATTACAAGAGGCTTATACATCCCAAGATGGGTAAGTTTCTGACTTTTCTGGGTGGGAGTGGGCCACAGAACAAACAGGTGCACAAATGGGGGAATGGAGAAGGTTTACCAGCTCAATCCACATTGGGGCTACAAGAATGGAGGTGTGGGATGTAGGAATTACCAGAATGGGAAGATGATGAGCAGCCTGCAGAGCAGGAACAAAAAGGGGAGGAAATACCCTCTGAGGATACATTGGCATTGCAGGATTTGGCAAGTGATCTAGAAGAGTTTCCAGCAGAGGAGGGGTGCAGCACATCTGCCATTCGTTCTCCTGACCTTGACTCAGAATTTTCTGGGAACATCAGAGGGGGAACTGTGGTTGACAGGGGAGATGATGCAGAGAGTAAAGAGGATGACCTTGACAGAAGGAGAGAGATCCATAAGCAAAGCAATGAGGAGCAAAACATGGCTTAAGACCAAAACAAGAAGATATGTATAAATGTTTCAGACAGACACTCCCTCCCCAATTCACATAAGAAAGGGAAGAGGTAAAGCATGACCAGATATGCAAGATTCTGTTACTATAGTTCATCCTAATAAAACTAATTTTAGACTTCCATGGAATTGTTTCTTGGTCTGATCTATATTGTGGGGTTGAAAAACAATAATTCTTATTATTTCTCTTGTTGTTCAAAGAAATAATGTAGCCCATTTTCTGAAACATATAGAGTCTTGAAAAATGGAGCCAGTGAAGTTAAATGATTTATTTTCCTAGGGGAAAGTGATAGTGAAATAATACCTCTTCTTAAACAAGCACTAGATTCCGCAGACGTAGAAATGATTCAGATGTAATGCAATGTCACAAAGGTCCATTCTAATATAGTCTCTACTAATGACATTCTGGATAGAATCACAATTACAGTTCTCATTCTTTAGTTTTTTTCCTAACCTTTCTAGCCTATACCAAGATTATATATAAGAAAAGACTACAACGAATTCAAACAAATGTACCAACAGAATATCAGTGTAGATAAAACCAAGCAAGTAAAACAAACATATTCCGACTGGAGCTTCTAACAGACAGATGAACAATAATGCATCAATTCTCCCTTTTCCCCATATAAAAGCATGCTTCTGGGTTCTATTAATATTTTGTATACCACCTATTGCTGAAAATAATTCAACATTTGCAGCCTTGCATCGATAGAGAACTACCAGAAGTCCAGGCTGGATTTAGAAGAGGACGCAATATGAGAGATATCATTGCTGATGTCAGATGGATCTTGGCTGAATGTAAAGAATACCAGAAAGATGTTTACCTCTGTTTCATTGATTACACAAAGGCATTTGACTGTGTGGACCATAACAAGTTATGGCCAATATTACGAAGAATGGGAATTCCAGAGCACTTAATTGTACTCAGGCAGAACCTCTACATGGATTGTGGCAGTTGTTAGAACAGAAAACAGTGACACCGAGTGGTTCAAAACTGGAAAAGGTGTGCGGCAAGGTTGTATACTTTCACCCTACTTATTCAATATGTACACTGAACAAATAATTCGAGAAGCAGGAATGTATGAAGAATGGGGTATCAGAATTGGTGGAAGACTCATTAACAACCTGTGATATGCAGATGTTACAACTTTGTTGCTGGAAATGAAGAAGACTTGAAGTACTTGCTGATGAAGATCAAAGATTGTAGTCAGCAATACAGACTACACCTGAATGTGAAGAAGACGAAGATTCTCACAAATGGACCATTAAGGAATGTCACAATAAATGGAGGAGAAACTGAAGTTGTCAATGGTTTCATTCTACTCGGATCAATGATCAATGTCAAGGGAAGGAGTAATTAAGAAATCAAATGACGTATCGCGCTGGGAAAATCTGCCATCAAAGACCTATCTAAAGTTTTCAGAAGTAAAGACAGTTTAAAAACAAAGGTGTGTCTGACTCATGCCATGGTCTTCTTAATTGCCACATATGCCTGTGAAAGTTGGATGTTACAAAAGGAAGACAGAAGAAGAATTGATGCATTCGAATTGTGGAATTGGTGAAGATTATTGAAAATACCATGGACTGCCAGAAGAACAAACAAATCAGTTTTAGAAGAAATACAACCAGAATGTTCCCTAGAGGTGAAGATAACTAGGCTTAGACTCTCATACTTTGGGCACATCATCAGAAAAAACTGATTGCTTGAAAAGGACATCATGTTTGGTAAAGTTGAGGGCCAGTGGAAAAGAGGAAGACCTTCAGTGTGATGGATTGATACAATTACAGCAACAATGGATGCAAACATTGGAACAGTCAGGCATATGGCGCAAGACCAAACAGCATTTTGTTCTGTTATACATAGGATTGCCATGAGTCATAAACGACTTGATGGCAACTAACAACAACATACCACCTATTAAAATAAAGATAATCTTTATGTAGTTGTTTTCAATCTAAGAATAAATCTTTTAGATTTCTTAACAATCTAAAGTTATTTTGATGTTAAAGCAAACCTTCAAAATATTTTATTCCTATCTTCTGATTTTTTAAAAAAGTTACCTACAAAGTGTGTCGTTTTTAAAACCATATAGGTGCTAAAGGCACATTGAACAAGGGTTCTATACATCCACATAAAGCAAAAGCAAGTAAAATTTTTGCATTCTTTAATTTTGCTGTTATATCCTGAATATTATAGATTTTGCTGCCTTCCTAATTTAAAAAAAATCAAATCCTCATAAAATCTTTATATCTAAAAGTAATAATTTTTACATCTCAGCACAAACCACAAAATCCCTCTCATCTAAATTTTGAAAATATTCATTACTTCATTTTAATTTGACTCCACTGGTATTTTCCATATGATTCCTTTTCCTCTTAATGATGTCACTGCACAACAAAGTGATACCATTCTGTGGGTAGGCTTATCTTGAAGTATCACCCACATAGTTAATCTAGCAAGAAGAAAGAGTAATAACCAGTGTGGGAAAATGCTGCTGAAGCAAAAGCTACTGTAGGTATAATAGCAATGAAGAATTAAAACTCAAACAACCATCACATTATTAATGTACTGTTCAAGGGAACAGATCTAATTGGCCAAATATATACTTTAGTTCTATTATTACATCTACAACAACTTTTTTTACTAGCAGTCACCCACAACCATTACCTTTTATGAACCCCAATCCTAATCTAAGCCTAAGGAATTCTTCCTTGACTTTCCTCCTTACCATTTTCATGGGTAGGTCATGTCTCCTGTTTCAGAGGTTCAACATCACTAGAAGGATACATCAGAATTCAGTTATCAGCAGGTAAATTCTCTGTAGTGAAAGCATATTTCCTTCTGTAATTCTTGGCACAGTGCTTCCTTCAACCTTGAACTCAAATACCTTAACTTTTTAATTTTATGTTTTATAAAAAATGTATATTAGGACTGTTTTGTGCTTCAGATGTGATGCAGAAAAGGCAGTTCAGAACATATGGGAGCATGAGTCTGCAATTTATTAAAGTAACTGTGTCTTCTTCTGGTATCTTGCTGCTACTGCAGGAGACCTCTGCCAGATCCATGTGATTCTGGAATCAGCCTTAATATATGTCCATTCAAAATGTCTTTTAACACAAGAAGATTTTAACATTGGAAGGTTGGTTGGTTGGTTTAGAGATTTTAACAGGCAGATAGCAAGATAATTCCTGTGTTCAGAGGATTTTGTTACAAAAGTTTCACAAATAGAATGTTTCAGCTTCTATTCCCTTACATACATTGTCTACAGTTATTCTATTTCTTACCTTCTTAAGCCTTAAATACTATGTCTTAACATATAATTTCTGCACTCCTACAAAGTCCTATCTTATTACTCTATTTGACTTCTTGTACTAACTTACACTATAATTTACAGTATACCTTATTGTTGTTGTTTATTCGTTTAGTCGCTTCCGACTCTTCGTGACTTCATGGACCAGCCCACGCCAGAGCTTCCTGTCGGTCGTCAACATCCCCAGCTCCCCCAGGGACGAGTCCGTCACCTCTAGAATATCATCCATCCATCTTGCCCTTGGTCGGCCCCTCTTCCTTTTGCCTTCCACTCTCCCTAGCATCAGCATCTTCTCCAGGGTGTCCTGTCTTCTCATTATGTGGCCAAAGTATTTCAGTTTTGCCTTTAATATCATTCCCTCAAGTGAGCAGTCTGGCTTTATTTCCTGGAGGATGGACTGGTTTGATCTTCTTGCAGTCCAAGGCACTCTCAGAATTTTCCTCCAACACCACAGTTCAAAAGCATCGATCTTCCTTCGCTCAGCCTTCCTTATGGTCCAGCTCTCGCAGCCATATGTTACTACAGGGAACACCATTGCTTTAACTATGCGGGCCTTTGTTGTCAGTGTGATGTCTCTGCTCTTAACTATTTTATCGAGATTTGTCATTGCTCTTCTCCCAAGGATTAAGCGTCTTCTGATTTCCTGACTGCAGTCAGCATCTGCAGTAATCTTTGCACCTAGGAATACAAAGTCTTTCACTGCTTCTACATTTTCTCCCTCTATTTGCCAGTTATCAATCAAGCTGGTTGCCATAATCTTGGTTTTTTTGAGGTTTAGCTGCAAGCCAGCTTTTGCACTTTCTTCTTTCACCTTCATCATAAGGCTCCTCAGTTCCTCTTCACTTTCAGCCATCAAA
Organism: Candoia aspera; assembly: GCF_035149785.1. NCBI lineage: Eukaryota > Metazoa > Chordata > Lepidosauria > Squamata > Candoiidae > Candoia > Candoia aspera. Next base: position 69,603,811 of record NC_086153.1, on the reverse strand, counting down.
GTGGTATCATCTGCATATCTGAGATTGTTAATGTTTCTTCCAGAGATTTTAACTCCAGCCTTGGATTCCTCAAGACCAGCTTGTCGCATGATGTGTTCTGCATACAAGTTGAATAGGTAGGGTGAGAGTATACAGCCCTGCCGTACTCCTTTCCCAATCTTAAACCAGTCCGTTGTTCCGTGGTCTGTTCTTACTGTTGCTACTTGATCGTTATACAGATTCTTCAGGAGGCATACAAGATGACTTGGTATCCCCATACCACTAAGAACTTGCCACAATTTGTTATGGTCCACACAGTCAAAGGCTTTAGAATAGTCAATAAAACAGAAATAGATGTTTTTCTGAAACTCCCTGGCTTTTTCCATTATCCAGCGGATATTGGCAATTTGGTCTCTAGTTCCTCTGCCTTTTCTAAACCCAGCCTGTACATCTGGCAATTCTCGCTCCATGAACTGCTGAAGTCTACCTTGCAGGATCTTGAGCATTACCTTACTGGCATGTGAAATGAGTGCCACTGTTCGATAGTTTGAACATTCTTTAGTGTTTCCCTTTTTTGGTATGGGGATATAAGTTGATTTTTTCCAATCTGATGGCCATTCTTGTGTTTTCCAAATTTGCTGGCATATAGCATGCATTACCTTGACAGCATCATCTTGCAAGATTTTGAACAGTTCAGCTGGGATGCCGTCGTCTCCTGCTGCCTTGTTATTAGCAATGCTTCTTAAGGCCCACTCAACCTCACTCTTCAGGATGTCTGGCTCTAGCTCACTGACCACACCGTCAAAGCTATCCCCGATATTGTTATCCTTCCTATACAGGTCTTCTGTATATTCTTGCCACCTTTTCTTGATCTCTTCTTCTTCTGTTAGGTCCTTGCCATCTTTGTTTTTGATCATACCCATTTTTGCCTGGAATTTACCTCCAATGTTTCTAATTTTCTGGAAGAGGTCTCTTGTCCTTCCTATTCTATTGTCTTCTTCCACTTCCGCGCATTGCTTGTTTAAAAATAATTCCTTATCTCTTCTGGCTAACCTCTGGAATTTTGCATTTAATTGGGCATATCTCCCCCTATCGCTGTTGCCTTTTGCTTTCCTTCTTTCTTGGGCTACTTCTAGTGTCTCAGCAGACAGCCATTTTGCCTTCTTGGTTTTCTCTTTCTTTGGGATGTATTTTGTTGCCGCCTCCTGAACAATGCTGCCAACTTCTGTCCAGAGTTCTTCCGGGACCCTATCTACTAAGTCCAGTCCCTTAAATCTATTCTTCACCTCCACTGCATATTCCTGAGGAATATTCGTGAGCTCATATCTAGTTGATCTGTGGGTCTTCCCTAATCTCTTTAGTCTGATCCTAAATTGTGCAAGAAGAAGTTCATGGTCTGAACTACAGTCAGCTCCAGGCCTAGTTTTTACCGACTGTACAGATGTCCGCCACCTTTGGCTGCAAAGGATGTAATCAATCTGATTTCGGTGTTGTCCATCTGGTGAAGTCCATGTGTAAAGCCGTCTCTTAGGTTGTTGGAAGAGAGTGTTTGTTATGCAGAGTGAATTGTCTTGGCAAAATTCTATCAGCCTATGTCCTGCTTCGTTTTGTTCTCCCAGGCCATACTTACCTGTAATTCGAGGTGTCATTTGACTGCCCACCTTAGCATTCCAGTCTCCTGTGATGAAAATAACATCTCTTTTAGGCGTGTTGTCCAGTAGGTGCTGCAGATCCTCATAGAACTGCTCTACTTCAGCTTCTTCAGCATTTGTGGTTGGGGCGTATATTTGGATCACTGTGATGTTAGATGGCTTGCCCTGAATTCGAATTGAGATCATTCTGTCGTTTTTGGGGTTGTATCCAAGCACTGCTTTAGCCACTTTACTATTAATTATGAAGGCTACTCCATTTCTTCTGTGGTCCTCTTGTCCACAGTAGTAGATCTGGTGGTCATTTGATGTGAAGTGGCCCATTCCAGTCCATTTCAGTTCACTGACGCCCAGAATGTCTATCTTTAATCTTGACATCTCACCAATAACTACATCCAATTTGCCCTGGCTCATAGATCTTACATTCCAGGTTCCAATGGTGTGTTGATCCTTAGAACATCGGATTCGCCGTTCACCACCAGCACCGTCGGCCGCTAACCGTCCTTTCGGCTTTGAGCTAGCTGCGTCATCACGACTGGGGCTAGTTGAGCTCATCCTCTGTTCCTCCCCAGTAGCATTTTGACCATCTTCCGACCTGGGGGTCTCATCTTCCGATGGTATACCGACATATCTCTGGTTGTACTGATCCATTTAGTTTTCACGGCAAGAATACTGGGGTGGGTTGCCATTACCTTCCCCAGGGATCGCATTTAGTCTGACCTCTCTGTCATGACCTTCCCGTCTTGGGTGGCCCTTCACGGTTTAGCTCATGGCATCATTGAGGTGCTCAAGCTCCAGCACCACGACAAGGTAACGATCCTTTGCGGAGATACCTTATACAATATTCTATTTTTTACCCTAGCACGGTTTTCTAATGTTGCTCATGGTTGCACCATTTCACTCCTTGTCAGCCTACCATGGTGAAGGGGCAACTGGGCATTGCAGATAAATTCATGTTCACAACTAATTATTGGACCAAGCCCAATATTTATCATATAGGAAACAATTTTCTGTGGATTAAATTGTGGATAAGCTTAGCTTTACTGAAGTAAGAAACCACTGATCATGTCCCAACTCCACACCCTACAGAACACTCCCTCCTTGGTGCAGACTTTGTTCTCATTTGCTCAGTACAACCTAGAGCAGGGGTTCCTAAACTTTTTGCCATCACACCTCCCTTTAGTGTAATCTTAATGTATACACCTCCCCTAAAAGTCCCAAAAAACAAAATGAACACAAATGAACAATGAATACAATACAAAGAAACTTTGGGAAAGGTGGATTTATTGAAGCAATGTAATTAAAAGATTCTTCACATCTCCTTTGGACTCTGTCTGCATCTCCCCAAGAGAGGCACACCTCACGGTTTGGGAAACCCTGACCTAGAGGTATTTTCGTGAAGAAGCATTCAGGGATGCAAATTCCTAGCTACAGCTTGAAGCTTTTCCAGTCACATGTTGGGCACTTCAGTGAGAGTTAAGCCCTTATACAAATAAAATAAAATGCCAAGGATAACTCCTAAAGGCACCGCACCCCTTAAACCATATCTAACTGTGCTGTTGCATTTCCAGGATTTTAAAATCTGCAACTCTTCTACAGTTTGAACAGAAGGTGACATGTCTACTCCTTGATTAAATTCCTACCATGGTTCTAAAGTGGTAGAATTTTCAAAGCAGAGTTTCAAATGGAGTTGTTTGTGAAATACAATACTTTTTGTAGTAATGCCATATGGCGACGTTAATAATTAAAAAAAACAACTCCTGAATGGCTGTTCTCTTCAGTTCTCTGCCACTGAAATGCCTCTATGGGGATATTCAACTACCACAGTGTATGCTATCTGATGCCACCAATTTTGTATCTAGCAATACCCTTTATTAATAAGATTTATTTAAGGAGTTCAAATAAGAGATTCCACCACTTCAGAAAATAAGTGTGTTGGCTGTAAAAAGTAATTTCTCACATGAAAACTGAATGATGTACATTTTTCTATGGCAAAATATTTTTAACCCAATCTATCAAAGGCAATTGAAACATGTTCCCCTGTGTGACATGTTTTTGTTGTTGTTTTTGTTAACAAAATGGCTTCTTAGAAACAACTGGCAGAGACAAACTTTAGATACAAAGAGAAAATCCAGAATTCCACCTGGTGCTATTGTATCCTGCACAGACTGCAGCCAGACATGAATGGAAACTATAGGCAAGGAAATTGCAGAATCATCCAAGAGTGTGAATTCAGTGTCCTCAGGGATAGGCTGTAAAGTTCAAACAATTGAAGTTTAGGTATAGTTGCCTACATTTCTAGTTTAGCATTAACAAGGAAACTTTGATGAAGAACAGTTCCATCCCCATTGCTTCAGATCAGTGTTTCTTAACCTTGGCCACTTGAAGATGTGTGGACTTCAACTCCCAGAATTCCCCAGCCATCAAGCTTCTGGGAGTTGAAGTCCACACATCTGGGAATTCTGGGAGTTGAAGTCCACAATCTTCAAGTGGCCAAGGTTGAGAAACACTGCTTCAGATGATCTCCAGGCTTCCTTCAAGTACAGCATTGCAACATCTTCATGATGCTGTCATGCATGCTTGCTACCATATCTACTTCTGTCATACTACTTCACACCACAAGAATATTTCCTTTTTTAGAAAAACTTTTTATTAGAGTTTTACAAGATAATACAAACTGAAATCAGAAAAAAAGGATAGAAAAAAAGAAATACAAAGTGCAAAAAGGAAAAGAAAGGAGGAGGAGGAAGAGGAAGAAGAGAAGAAAAATGGAAAAAAGAAATATTTAAATGAGTGACTCCTGATCTTCCTTGCAGCAACCTCAGACAAATTAATAGTTCCTCAACCCCTGTGAGATTACACAATGCAGGAATATTTCCCAAGTGGTATGGATACCTTTAGAAGAAAATTTCCTAAATATTTCATAATCCCAGAAGGACATTGGTTCAAGATTATTTCCTTCTTAATTTGTTATATATCTCTATTATGAATATTATATGATTGTAATGAAGACAATGATGATGTAGCAAAGTTATCTTATTTTAAATCTTCTCCCATACAAATCTTCACCATAATCTTCTTGCCAGTCCATCATTTTTGATATTCAGAAAATATAAACACAGGTATATCTATCTTTTGATTGCTTTACTGAATTTTACTTCAGAGGGAAGTAATAGGTAATGTCACTACAAAAAGGCAAACAACAGCAGCTGAATGAAACAGTTGATAACCTCACCCTCCAGGAAAGTAATCAACCTACAGATCTGGATGCCTGCCTGGCTCTGCAAAGTCATGAGACTTGCCAAGAACCTGGCATACATGACTGATGGATTGATAATATGACTGGTGCAAGCCTAGAGCCTGTAATTGTATGTGGGAAACACCTTGTGAGATGGGACAAAGAGATGCTGCCAAGGTGAATGGTCAGATAAGAGATAGCATAGCCCTCATGTCATGAGTGCCGTTGAGCTGAAGTCATCAGCGCAATGGCACACATGACAATAGCAAGGAAATAGGAGAAGGGGCTCAAGATAAGTAGCCATCAACTCACAACGACTAACGGCCAACAAACAATAACTAAACGGATCACAGAGCACACCCAAGCCATCAGCGCCAATACAACGGAGATCGCCCAGCTGACAGCAATCACCGGATGAATAGAAAACCCGATGATGGGCGATCCCGGAACGCCAGCGGGGCCTCACAACCCCTCACCCACCGGCAGGGCAACGTATTGGACAAAGGGGGGTGACGTGACCGCGAGTGAGGGGGCGCTGACCGGCGCGGGGTATTTAAACCCCGCACCGGCGCGCTCCTGTCACTCTCAGCTTTTTTCTTCCGACGCTGTAACTGCGCTGTGAATAAACCAGAGCCTGATCCATCGAACCAGTGTCTGTGCATTATTCAGAGGCAGGCAGCGCATGACACCTCAGCTAGATAGTGTGTGGGGCAAGAGGCTCAGAAGAGATCCGCCCTAGTTTCTTGGGCAGTAAAGGAGACAGCAGGAGAATTGTACTTTCAGACTTGCAAGATTGATATTGGCCTTGCTGGGTAAACCAGATAGAAGTCACAACCAGATGAGCTATTTCTACTTTATTGTAAGGGTACATTAACAGAATCTTGCAAATCTGAAAGTACAAAATTGAAAAGCAGTGCTAGATTAATTCCCTATTATGCTTGCTTCATCTTGCTGCCTGAATTTTATTCAGAGATCCCATTAACATCAAGCAAGAGTATAGTGATACATGTAATGTCAAGGTCATATTTTCAAGACAGTCTAGGAAAGATTTAACATTCTGTTGTGACAGAAAAGATAACACTGTGCATACTAATTACCAACAAGCAAAATCAGTTCCACATTGTGTGCTAAGCCATTCAGTCATTCTATTAAATTTATAACTCACATTCTCAGGCTACCAGTGACCTGATTAAAAAACCCATAATAATTTACCATAAAATCAAGAAACATAAGAATGAAACCATGCAATAAAAATCAAGAGGAGCATTAGAGAATAATGTTTGGCTTCAAACTGCTGACTTGGAAAAAAAAAAACCAAGAAGCTCAATGCTTTCCACATAGCCAACAGAAGTAGAAGAGAAGGGAAAATTGAAACAACACTTCTGAAGTTCACCCAATTTCTTTTTTGTCTGGGCTATTAATAGGGAGCTGCAAAGCCCTCAAGCCAGCATTCCACTTTCAGGACCTGAAACTCAGGAGCTTGGAAGAGTGAGACAAAAGATTCTTTCAGTGGGGGAAGCAAACAAACAAACATGCAAAAAAAAAAAAAAGCTTCATTGCAGTTTCAGTTTCACTACAGCTGAGCATGAAATAGAACAGTTCAGCTGTCCAGCACAGATGATGTTCTGGGAACATGGATGTCTGGAGCAACTTTCAAGGTAGTGCACAACCCTTCTGTGGAAATGCCCACAGAACTGTGTAAGTTGATTCCCTGTCTCTACCTGCTGAAAAGTCGGCTGGCTAGCTTGGAAGGCAGAGTAAGTGCATCCTCATTTGGAAAAGGTTGAGTATTTATTTATTTATCTATCTATCTATCTATCTATCTATCAAATTTAGTCACTGCCCATCTCATTCAGAGAACAACTCTGGGTGGTTTACATAAAACAGGAAAAAATATTAGTTAAAATACAATAAAACAATAAAAGCATCTTCTTGACGAATAATTTATTCCAAGAGGTGGATGGTAAAAGGTATTATATATTATAATATAATTATCATTTAAAACTACCCTGGGTTGGGTGCAAATCACCTGAAAATATCAGATAGAAATAATATAAATCTATAATATTACACTATTCTAAGCATATAGAAAAAAACACAATATTGCATTCTGTATCCTTTATTACTCATTCAGAAGTCCTGCTAAAATGAGAACTCCAGAAGGCACAAGTCTCTCTACAGGTAAGCTTCCACAAATCTTTGCCCAAGTGCTTTTGCAAAGATTTCTCAGTAAACATAACTTCTTAGGGTGAGATGATGGGAGAGAGACCTTACATCTGCAGACTTCCTGATGCCTTGGGCTAAGTTCCAGTTTTGGATCTCAGTTCAAGATAGGTCCATAAGCAAAGACTACAACTGCTTTAAGTCTTTTATAATAGAATAAAGTAAAAGTTGAGAGCCAGTTTGGTGTAGTGGTGAAGGCACCAGGCTAGAAACTGGGAGGCTGTGAGTTCTAATCCTGCCTTAGGTGCGAAGCCAGCTGGGTGACCTTTGGCCAGTCACTCTCTCTCAGCCCTAGGAAGCAGGCAAGAGCAAGCCATTTCTGAAATCTTGCCAAGAAAACTGCAGGGACTAATCAAGGTAGTCGCCAGGAGTCAAAAAAGTTATATTGGCTTGTTTGTTATGTTCCAACTTGGCTTCTATTTATTATGAGAATATTTAGAATGACATAATAAATACAGATTCTCCTGAACAGGCTGATATTGAGTTGGAGAATACTACCTTTATGTAACAACAGTCATAGTAGTCTCATCCTCTTCATGATTGATTAATTATGTTCCTTCTAGTTGGTGTCGACTCTTAGCGACCACATAGATACATTTTCTCCATGATAATTTATCTTTCACATCTTCCAATGGTACATCCATCTCCACTGAAACTCTTCCTTCTAGTGTATTCTAATCTAGGAAAACCTCCAGAAAACTGTCTCTGGGTTAACAAACCTGGAGTAGATCTGTCGAACTGTGCCTACTAACCCACTTCCAATCATCACTTCTATTATGGCTGGCAGAGAGTTTTGAATGTGTGCCCTTTAACCCCTAACATTTCCCTTTATCTAATCTCACAAGCAGCATGACCAAGTAACAGGAAGGGGGCATCAAGGAGACATAAACATTCCTTTATCTGTTTTATTTTCAGTATGCTGTTAGCTGGATAACAAACAGCAATCAGGGAACAGCAGATGTGGATCATCCATGTTCAGCTGGTGAATTAAATTTAGCCTCCTTTATTGATTTTTTTAATGACTTCATCCTAATCAGTGCTGAGGATGGTAGAAATGCATGACACCTAGGACTGAACCTTGAAGTTCACCGTCAAGGTTCTTCCCAAACCAGCTTCCAGTATGCTATTCAATTTAACTATTTAGAAAGAGTTTAGTGTTATGGTTAGTGCTGTTTTGTTTTCATCACCCACCCTGACCAAATCTGCAGCAGCAATGCAGGAGCACAAACAAGGCATTTATTCATTATTGCAATAGCCAATGCCCTTATATCACAGCCCTGCTCAAGAGACGCACTTATTTAAAATACTGACCACATAGTCTCCTCAGCATTCTTCATTCCCTGCTGCATCGGCAATATATGAATTTACTAAGCTGCAAATGAGAAAAGAAGCAAATCTAATTAACGCTTGTTCTAATAAAGAAAACAGAAAACCAACATGACATGCATAACCAACTATGTATGCTTTGCAAATGACTAGGAAGAAGAGCTTTGTACCTGCGTGAGCACAGCACTTCCTCTGCTATGCATTAAAGAAACCCAGCAATGTTCAGGGTTCCACCTGAGTCAAAAGTTGGTTGGATACAGAAATGAGCAAACAATTGTTTTCCTGCTTTTGAAAATGTAAAATCCAGCCTTCAAGACAAACCCATCAAGACATACAGGCAGGTGAAAAAGAGAAAGATTCAAAACTAAGAAATTAGTATTGAGGGAGAGAGCTTTTTAGTATTGAATATAAGAAAAGTCAAGAGGAGCTAGGTAATGAAGAATTATTTAATTTTGTGAGTGTCTCTAATCCTCAGAAAATAAAGTCCTGGTTTAGTTGGCATAAAATCCACTCCCCAATATATGATCTTGGTGTTGGACACTTAAATGCAGTGTGTTATTTATTAGGAAATGCCTACTTGAAGGCATAACAACACATTATCTAGATTGCAGAACTGTTCCTGTCTTACCATAAAGACTGTAGAAAAATTAGGATCTTACTGAAGTAAAATCATTATTGCAACACGGATAACATTAAGCTGTGACAGATCTTCTGTGAATCAATTTCCATTAGCTGAAGAGCTAATACAAAATAAAAGGAACTGGATGCAGAAGGAAGATTGTTTTCTGAACTGCATTTACAGGGAAATATGCAACTGTTGCCCATCCCTGAGAGTTACTTCGGCTTAGCACTGAAAGTACAGATTAGCACAGATAATAAGAAGCACAAAGAGGTACTTTCTCATTGTTTTTATTCCCTATGTGGAAGTCCATCAAAGAAGAAACCTGCCCTCTTGGATTTCCTGCACACTGTTGGCAGTATAGGAATTGGGCTGGATAGACTTTGGGCCATGGTCACATTTCTGGGTAAATGTGTGTGTGTGTGTGTGTGTGTACTGATTTTTTATATATTTATTGATTAATAGTATTATTTATGATTTTTATTGAATTTTTAAACTGCTTTTATTGTGAGCCGCCCAGGGTCCCTCCTTGTGGGAGAAATGGGGCGATGATAAAAATGTGACAAATAAATTAAATAAATAAATCAGTACCATCAAATACCCATCACCATGGGTTTCATGTAAATCTTTTCAAAGATCTGTGTCCAGAATAATAAAGTACATTTTAAAAGAAGCATCTGTCCAGATTGAACCCATCCCAAACTCTACAACCACCCAAAGTTGCTGGGAGTCAGGCGGCATATACATTTAATTCATCATTATCATTATCATCACCATCATCATCATCATCATCATCATCATCATCATCAACATACTAATGGACATTTTCATAGGGGAAAGAGGGGGACTGCACAGGATAATGGATATGTAATCTAGATCCCTCAAAATGTTCCAGATTGTACCTTCCATCAGACCAACCAACATGGTCAGTGGTAAATTGTTCAAAATATATTGAGGGTACCAGGATGCCCCAGGCTCAAATTATCCTGTTTTGGACACACTGTGTGAAGACCCAGATCTCTGGAAAAGGCTGTAATGATGGGAAAGGTGGAAGGAAAGAGAAGGAGAGGATGACTAGCAACAAGGTGGATGGACTCAGTTACACAGACAATGAGCGCACTGTTGGAAGACATGAAAGATCAGGGTAGGGACAGATCATCATGGAGAAAATCTATCTACATGGTTGCTAAAAGTTGATAATGACATGATGGAACTAATAAAAACAACAGGGTGCCTATTCCTGGCTTAGGACATTAGGGCATACTGATATGTGGACAGCTGATTCATACTGTATTGGACCATCATTCTAATTACCAAAGCTGTTTGACAGTGACTCCCCAGGATCTCATACAGAAATCTGTCCACTTACTCCCTGATCCTAGCGATTGGTATGAAATCTCAGTTCAGTTGGTGACCTGCTCATTCATAAGTTGATCAAATATCCTGAAGCTTTACTGCTGAATAAAAATGGCCATTACTTATGTATATGTAGTTTGCCCTTTAAGTGTTATTGCAATGTGGTAATATGAACAGATTATAGGAATAAGACAGTAAATTATGCACATATATGAACTTGGATATCCTTGTCAATCCTCTCTTCTTCCATTGTTTAATAGTTGGACCTTATGTCACCAGTGAAGCTGAATCATGGGAAGGGTCAATACAGAAGGAGAGGGAGTTAAAAAAAAACAGCCTCAGGTCCTGTGTTGGGCTTCCATTTCCTTCTGGGTGCAATTCAGAGTTGCTTGTAACTTCCCAAGTCCTCCATGGCTTAACAGCAAGATCTCTTCAGGACTGCCTTCTCGGACCAGAATCAACATGTCTGTTTCATATGTCCCAAAAGAAACTGCCAGTGGCATTGGGGCAGAGGGTCAAAACAGGCAACCTGGCATTGCAGTGCAAACTCTGACCTTTTGTACATGTATTCTCTCACTTTTGTCTTGATCTGCCACTCATTTGTTATTGATGTGGTTGAACTGCATTCTGGACCACGTGTAAAGTACGCTATTGTCTCCTGTATAATAGGGGAGACAAATCTGTCAATTTTTGTTTCATTCCATTTCTCATTTTCCATAATTTTTTCTCTGTCCTATTTCTATTATTGTTCATGATAACAATATAATCATCAGTTATTACTCTTTTAAAATTTATGTGAAAATATGCATGCATCTTTGTGCACATTTTGCCTTATCTATCTATCTATCTGTTTATCTATCTATCTATCTATCTATCTATCTATCTATCTATCTAATTTATCCCCGCCCATCTCCTCCCATCGGAGGCCTCTGGGCAGTTTACAACAAGTGATTAAAACCATCAGAATAATACAAAAAATAAAATACTATAAAAATACTATAAATAGAAATAAAAATAAAGAATAATATGCATTTTTGTTTGCAATCTTTTTCCTCCCTCCCTAATTCACTGAGATTTTGTAACTCTTGTAAGTATTTGGGATGGGCATGATTTTCTTTCAAAGTTTAGATTTTTTAAATGAAAGACTGCATTGCAAGGATACTGCAATTCAATTCTTATATTTTATAGTTGTATGATATTTCCAGTGCAGAATAGATAGGACTGACTGAGCAAAGTGGGGTTATTTGCTCCATTGTGAGTAAGATGTCTAGTTTAATAGGCAGAAGGTGGAAGCAAATGATGAGCGTGCCCTAGCATCTTTTCTGCAAAGATTGACAAGATGTGCTCACTCAAGTGTTGTTGGAATAAACTCCTATCATCCCACATTATTGGACGTCCTGATTAGATCTGAATGGTGTCGCAGTTCAGCAGTATCTGGAGAGGAGACAAATGCCTGGTCCTACTGGAACTTGCTACACTGCAAAGTATCTCCTTTCTCTTGAAATGTTAAGGAGGTAGCAACTGGATTATAGAAAGGGTCTGTAAAAGAAATGGCACATTAGAGGAAGGGTAGATAGCATGTAAATATTTTAAGAACTAAGATAAAATAAGTGAAAGTCCGCATACAGATGAATGCAGAAATTGATTTTTTTTGCTCTTCATTACATAAAAATATAGACTGAAGGCAATTACTATTACAGTGCAGTGGCAAAGCACAGCCTCAGGCACCCCTGAGCATTAAGTGTAACAGACAGTCACTGTAAAAAGATGATGACATTTCAGATCAAGTGGATTAATTCCAGGTTGTAAATGCAAATTCTAAGCATTCCCCAAACAGTCTTGCATTTTCTGCAAATGCTAAACTGGTGCTGCTTCCTCCCAAGGTTAGGAAAGCACACTTCAGAAAACAGAAACCTTTAAAAGATCAAATTCCCCCCTTTTTTGAACTGCTGGCTTTAAAACCATACAGCACTTTACAATACTTTGTAATATGCAGTAGATCTTTTGTTTAAATGTCAAATCTCAGCAGAAATCTATGAGGAAAAGCAAAAGGTTGAGTCTGGAATTAGAGTTGCATTGATGGGAATTTGCCAACCGTCCATCAAAAAGTAATATGAGCACTGAGCAGAGAGTTCAGGGTCTGTTCTTGCAGCCACAATAGCAAAATAACTATGTGCCATGTTCCTTCATGGAGGAATAGGCTCGTGTAGATGACTAACAGGAGGCCATTGGACATCTCAATTACTTCAAGGAGTCTGGAGTCCACATATACTGTTGACCTGCATTCAGTTGCCTCTGCAAGTGAAACAAATGGCTAGATTGCAGCACAAAGATGGTCCTGAGAAAGGGCTCCATCTCTGTAACCAAAGATCTCTTGATTTCAGGAGCATTAGGCAATGCAGGAAAATGACACCAACATTAGTGCAATACCTTGGAAAGAGTAAAAATAGAGTGCATACCTCAAAAGATGTTTGGGAAGTAATTATGTAGAGAACTAAGGAGTAATGAAGCAGAAGGGTGATGAAACAGAGGAGTAATTGGAAAAAGTAGATTTTTTTTAAAAAAATCACTTGCTACACACTATTTCTTTAACAACACCCCATAGGATTTAACAAGGTATGCATTTTACTGCTCTACTTCACAACTGATATTTCACAAATATATTATTTCTCTTTGAACTGTAACTGGAAAAACTAATAGACGTGCCACAGTTGCCCTGCCACTCAACACATTTAACTGGAAGAATTACAAGTATCATATATTTATAAAGTATGACCTTGGGCCAGTCACTCTTTCTCAGCCCTAGGAAGGAGGCAATGGCAAACCACTTCTAAAATCTTGCCAAGAAAACTGCAGGGACTAGTCCAGGCAGTCCCTGAGAATTGGATACCATTGAACAGCAAAGAAAAAAGAAAAATGTGTGTACCCCTGCAATATGCCTCAAAACTACTGTATTCAGGGCTGATTTGGGGAGGGAATTCCCCTCAAGATTTTCCCAAATGAGTTCCATTCTATGAATTGGAACAACACTACCAGAAGGGAAAGCTTTCCATCAAGGCTATGTATTTTGATAATATGGAAAGCTTTGTTCATATTAAAAAAAAATGGGAGAGACTGATTCCTTCTTCCTCTGGAAAGTGGCTTGCAAACCATTTTTGGTGAAATGGAATGTCCATCAGCATCAGCTTACATCAATATGCCAGTCTAATGAAAGGTTACATGGCAGGGGTCTATTTTGTAAACCTTCAGCTGGTGTAATAGAAGTCTTGCTTAAATATAGACCTAAACTGGCTGTAAGACATGTTTACATTCAAGTATGCAGAATTAAAGTTCTAGAAGCACAACTGCGCATATTCAAGATATTTTGTTGCCCAAGATGAAGGACACAAAGGAACCTTCCTCCGCTCTCTAGAGGGCAGTGGGACTCAACCCATCACGATGCTTGAGGGCAGTTAGAGAATGTAGGAAAAGCAGGCCTGCTATGGAGCACTCATAGTTCTGTCCTTTAAGACTGGGAACAGTCAAGGGCTCAAAAGGAACAGCTGTCACTTCTGCTCAATGATAGATGTTGGCCAAGAAAGCAGTACAGCAAAACTGCTCTTCAGATGTGACTTTCAAAGAGATTGTTTTGAATTTGGATGGCGGCCATTACGTTCAGTTGTAAAGTAGTTTGTTCTGGGGCAACTTGAAAGAAATATGGGAGCATTTTGAAGAAAATATATAATTGCTCTTTGGAAACAGAGAGAGGTAAACTGAATAAGCAAGCCATTAAGATTTTTCCATTCAATCTGAGACCTGGAATTTGACTTGCATTTTATCTTCCATTGTTACAGATCATAAATACATCTAGAGCTAAAGAATGGCACTTAATCAAACTTTAAATCACCTCATGATTCTTCAGTGAGCTGCCTTGTTTTGTTAGGAGGCTCCGGTGCCAAAGCTGCTTAGTGTTTTTGGAAGCATATCAAATAAATTGTTTCTGAGAAAGGCTACTTGACTGGCTGTCCTGTTTCACTTTGACATGGCCATGCAGACTCTTATGTGGGTTTCCAAGCCTTCTCTCCGAGACAAGAGTTAATGTTCGGAGCCTGTTCTTTGGGACCATTCACATAAAAAAATCTTCATTCCTGCTTTGGAACAACAGCAAAACAAGAAATGATTTTGTTTACTTCCTCTAGCAAGATAAAAACAGGAAGACGGCCCATATATCTTCTCAGATTGCTATCTAATATTCAGATCAGCATCTCAATATTTGTTGCTCAATATTTGTAACAGCTTCTGTTAAGCCTATTATGTCTGGAGTGCAAAAATCTGATTCACTACTAGATGGCAGCAAAGAGATGCAGAAAACTCTCTCTGCTCCCATCTAATCGTTGTCTGGAGTTTTGCAACCCAGATCTGGTAGCAGTAGCTTCTGCCAAACTAATCAGAATGTGTAAAATGAAGGTGTACACAAACTATTCAGTTGCTAGTCCTTAGTGGTAGGTGTGATCTTCCTAAGTCTCTCTAACCTAGAGTCAGTCTTAATTCTGCAATTAAGTCCAATTGCTCACAGAGATTTACTGCATCTCAGGCCAGCCTTCCACACTGCCAACATCTAGTTGATGATGGTCCACATTAACCAGTCCTAGAATCGCAGCATCATAGAGTTGGAAGGGATCTAAGAGGTCATCAAGTCCAATCCCTTGCAAGCTGTTGGATTCACGGCACCATCCTTGATAGATGACTTTCCAGCTTCTGTTTGAAAACCTCCAGTGAAGGGGAAGAAGCCACTCCATGCAGTAACCTATTCCACTGATTGACAGCTCTTATGTCAAGAAGTTCTTCCTCGTGTCTAATCTGTATCTACATCCTTGAAGTTTCAATCCCATTAGTTCTAGTCTTACCCTCTGGAGCAAGTAAGAATAAATCTGAACCCTCTACAATGTGAGGTGGCCCTTATTTGAAGATAGCTATCATGTCCCCTCTTAACCTTCTCTTCTGCCAGCCAAACATACCTCTTAGGACTTGGTTTCCAGTCCTTTCACCATTTTGGTAGCCATCTCTGGACTTGCTCCAGTTTATTATGTCTTTTTTAAACTGGGTTTTGTAGAACTGAACCCAATACTCCAAGTAAGGCCTGAGCAAGTAGAGCAGGGTAATTACTTCCCTTGATCTGCACACTGTGCTGCTCTTGATCCTCCTCAAGTTGTCATTGGCCTTTTTTGCAACTACATTATACTGTTGGGACATGTTGAGTTTGTAATCTACTAGTATACCCAAGTCCTTCTCACATGTGCTGCTCTTGAGCAATGTTCCCTCTAGTTTCTGATATGCCATGTGCAAAAAAAAAAGAGGTTTTGTGCAACTTTTCCCAAACCAAGTACAAATCTGTGCACCAGATACACAAGTAAATTGCAAATGCATGTAATAGTGACATGTTAAAATGTTGACATATTTCTTAGTTAAAATATAGAAACTATAAAATAATAATAGTAGGTTGCATAATGCTTAAAAGTTGTATCTTTGAGTCAATTTTGACTCTTGGTGACTATCCTCTGCAGTTTTCTTGGCAGCCTTTTTCTTTTGGAAATGGCTTGCCCTTGCTTCTTCCCAGGGCTGAGAGAAGTGACTGGTTCAAGGTCATCCAGCTGGCTTTGTGTCAAAAGTAGGACTGGAGCTCACAGCTACACCAAACTGGATCTACATATATACGCTTACAGATGATAATATAAACTTGCTAGTCACTGATTACTGATAATTAAGGGGATATTTGTGCATTTGACTACCTAAAAAGTTGAGAAAGTTTCCACTGAAGGTGAAGAAAGATAAGGAAACAGCTGACTCTAAAGCTAATGCAATTAATAATCCATTGACCTGGTTGCCCCTAGCAAACCCCCCACTGAGGAGGAGCTAAGAAGGATTCCTTTGGAAGCCATAAGCCTATTGGCAAATTAGATAACACTGAACAAGCTAGACAAAGTTTGTATGTGTATTCTAAGCTCACACAACTTGTGACATATCAAGCAGAATTGAGTTCAACAGCCATCTGCTGTTTTTGACAGTCTGCTTTTTGCAAGTAGGTAGCAAGTTTTCCCCAGATGGTTGCTCTGAGCAATTCCTAAACAACTAAAGTTACAGAACTTAGATCAGCCCAGATGTTGTATGTTTAGTGAGAAGTAGTTAAACTGCATTCACTCCCCTTGGGCACAAGAAATAGATTATACTTAAGAATGTTGCCATCACTGCAGCTTTTTTCACCAGGGTTATCCTTGGGTTTGTTCCCTGTCGTAACATATGGCTGCAAGAGCTGGACCATAAGGAAGGCTGAGAGAAGGAAGATAGATGCTTTGGAACTGTGGTGTTGGAAGAAAATTCTGAGAGTGCCTTGAACTGCAAGAAGATCAAACCAGTCCATCCTCCAGGAAATAAAGCCAGACTGCTCACTTGAGGGAATGATATTAAAGGCAAAACTGAAATACTTTGGCCACATAATGAGAAGACAGGACACCCTGGAGAAGATGCTGATGCTAGGGAGAGTGGAGGGCAAAAGGAAGAGGGGCCGACCAAGGGCAAGGTGGATGGATGATATTCTAGAGGTGACGGGCTTGTCCCTGGGGGAGCTGGGGGTGTTGACGACTGACAGGAAGCTCTGGCGTGGGCTGGTCCATGAAGTCATGAAGAGTCGGAAGCAACTAAACGAATAAACAAACAAATCCTTGGGGTATGGAGAAAAACGTCAAGATGGCAACTATGATGATGTGATTGAAGCCCACCTGTTTTTTATGAGCTTCACAATGTATTCTGCCAGGGTATTCTGGCCCTCTGTGGTGTCCGCTATTTTGGCTGTTCACTGCCATGTGTGTCAGTATGCCTTTCATTGCCCAATTTGACTTTCAGGGTTCACCTTTCAGATCACCTTCTTGATCTGCTTGCTCAGCACCAGCTGGCTTGTTGGGCATGTCTTCTAGTTTGTCCTTGCTTGATTGGTTGGGCATATCTTCTGCTTCCTCTTTGCCTTTCTGGTTTATGCTGCTCTCCTGGTTCACATTGGTAGACATACTTCCTGGAGTGTGTTCTTCAGAACTCACTTTTTCCATGATTATAAGTCTCATGTCTTATAGAAATATACATTGTGCACGACTTGGGCTACAGAATTCTGTACTCTTTGCTCATCTTGCTGTATCCCATCCTTCCAATCACTGTGGCTCTGTCACTCAGCTTTGAGGACTTTTTGCCAGGAATAAACACCTTGGCCTTGCAATCCAATTCTTATAGGTGGCTCATGTTGGGTTCTGTGCAATTCCATAGTTCATATGGTCTTTTCTGTGATTTTGTGGATAGGTAACTGTCACCAATGTTCCTCTCCATAGAGGATACAAACAAAATTCAGATGACCAAGTGCAAATGTAAAAGTGGACATGCACTAATGTTTGAAAGAGTGGCTTGAGGGAGATGTTAAAACCCTATTCAACCATGCAGTCTACTCTGGGCTTCAAGCCAATCTCTCTCTTAACTAACCTAACGGGATTGTTACAAGATTTAAGTAGGATCACCCTCACAGATATACACCACAGCAAGCTTATTGGAAGGATGGACAGGATATGACAGATGTGTTCAGCTGATGTAAAGGATCTCATTGTAGAACAAAGAACTTGATAAGCTTCAAGCTCATGCCAGGCCAATTCTTTGATTTCTTGACTGTAAGTTGCATGTAAAAAAAAATTAACTAGGTATTTGACTGATTAATTATTCATGGGTAACACTGCAATTATAAGAAAGAAGAAAGAGCTTGGAAATATTGGAATAGTTTATGTGAAACACCTTTTATTTATTTAAAGCATTTTTTCCTACTCTACATTTAAAAAAATTCTCATAGCAGTTTACTGTCCAAATCAATAAAACCAAAGGCATTTCTTGCCCACAGGTTGATGATATAAAAAAACCTGATGCACATGATAAAAGAGAAAGGAGAATGAATGAAGTGAAATCAAACAGCAGTTCCTAAAGTTAGAAACACAGAGACTGGACAAGTTTCCTCTGTATCGAAGTTTGTAAGATCATTTTGAACCTGGATTCATAACCAGCTTTTTCTGAGTACAGCTGTTGCTGCTGCTGGTTCCCCCCAAGAACAGCTTCTGCATGCAAGACCATACATTACAATAGGTTTTTCTTGGCCAAATAAAAATAAAAATGGTGCAGTATGCACCATTAAGATAATTTATTAGGTATGTGCAAAACCTACCTTTATAGAAATGACTCTTCCAAAACCTACCATTTTAGAAATGACTCTTCCATGCTACACTAGTGGCAGTTTGGCAGTTTCCCAAAAATTAATTTTCTGATCCAGAAGCGGTCTATGGTGGCTCTGACATGGTCTACCCACTAAACTGGCTTCTGACATATCTACTGTAAAATCTGTTCTTAAAAATAGAAAATATGTATGTGGGTAATCATAAACATTCTCTGAGCTGCATGACTTAGTCACCTTCTTGCATGTTGCACCCAGGCCTAATTTAGACTGTTATAGCTTGGCAGTTATCTGGGGTGCATACTTCCGCTTTCTATGTTCAGCAGATTCTGACCGCTTAATGCTCTTTGGATCCAATTTAGACTCCTTACCTTTACCACTTCCAAGACAGCTAAATTGATAACATAGATGGGAAGACTCCCAGTAGAGCTAGTGCAATTGCAAAATTGATTAAAATTAATTAATTAAAATTAATTCTGACTGATGGGCTGCAGTCTTGAAGCTCTCTTTATGTTTATTAGAATCTAAGGATTGGAATCTTGCCTTTACTCCTATATCTTAAAGGGAAAGGATGCTTCAGCCAGCCAATTACTGACCAGTCAGGTTGCTGGTATAATCAGTAAGCAATATGCAAGACATCTGGACCAGAAGCTAATTGACCAGATCAATGAAAATAATTTAAAAAAAAAACTTGGCAGAGGAGCAAGCAGGTTGGCAGAGCAACTTTCAGTCAGTGCTGAGTCTTCCAGCACCTGGTAGGTAATTACACCTCCACGCTAGCAGAATTCTGTGTGCAGCAGTTTTTATTTTAAATCAGCCTTTGATCTAATTCCCAGGGACAGACTCTGGAGGAGGCTTGAGTTCCTTCTATCGATCAATGATACTCATCCCAAAAGCTTATCTCCAAGGAAGATGTAATCCTCATGGCCAACTGTCAGAGGCAATATCAGCTCAGAAAGGGTATGGTTTATATATATTTAGAGCCACTTTTGTTTGGTTTGTATATTCATTCTCCATTTAAAAGCCTTACCCTATGAGAACTTTCACCCTCCAAATTAGCATATGCTTTAATATGCAGATGACACAGTGATACAATCTGCACCTCTAAGGACTTTATTATCTGTTAAACAGGCAAAAGAGATATGCTACCATTTCTGGATTCTTTCATGCTAATCTCATGTCTCAGTACAGCTCAGGGCCCTTCACCAGCTCCCAGTCTGAGCCAGAGGCCAGTTTAAACTTCTAGTTTTTGTGTTTAGAGCTCACTGGTCACCATTTATTAGATCAGTACTAAGTAATTTCTGCCAGAATGGCTAAGATTTGTGCCATTGTTCCTGCAACACGGCAACTTTTCCCAATTGCACTTAATCAGTTTTGCTTAGTTTTCTTCAGAGCCTGGGTTTCTTAATATAATGTAACAATGCTGAAGGGGTGGCTCATTGTAGATATCTGGCCTATTTTCTGTTTTCATATGTTTTTCTGCTGGTCCATTATAAGGTGTGCAAGTAGGTTTTGCTACAAATGTTGGAGAACAGTTCCACCCCCCCCCCCCCACCACCAGGACTTAAGCCTGATAAAGTAAATGAATGGGGACAGTGACTCTGATGAAGTGCATCAAATGATTTCCTTCCGAAAAGAAGGAACTCTTTCCATCTAATGTTGTCCTTTGATACTATTTCATTCTCATGTAGTTTACCCTTCTTCTTTCCTTTGTTTAATTAAGTATGGGAACCATGAGAAAGAATGCATCAGTATTCAAAATATCAATATTCCAGTATTATATTCACATTGATAAAAAGGAGTCCAGATATTATTTTTTCCTGCACCTTTTTGAAATTCAAGGCTAAAACTTTTTAAAGGATTTATTTGTCAACTTCATTAGAATTCTATGACATTAATCTATTTCAAAGTGTTTTCCTTCTCAAGGGCTTTGAATACAGAAATTACAAATATTTCAAGTTGGCTCTTAGAAGTGATGACAGTACATCTGATAAAACATGTAACCTATCAGTACCCAACATCAGTGGAACCAGTCATCAGAGTGTTCTATCATGTTATTAGTCAACACTAAATCATACTTTGGGTGACAGTAATGAAGAAGAAAGAAAGAGAATCAGTCAGAAGATTTGCAGACGCACCAGTGGGTCAAAAAGAAATTAGAATACCCTGAAACCAATTTATTATCTTTGCTTAATTTATATTTTTGCAAAATTCCAGTTTTGCTGGCGTTTTTACTGTGCTTTACTTAGAGACTTCTGGATCACAATTTTTCATTTCAAGAGAAGAAAATTCTAACCTTGAATATATCTCTTCAGTTTTAAAACTGTTCTTGGTAATTTTTTCTGAGCTACTATTTTGGTCTAGATCAGTGTTTCTCAGCCTTGACCACTTACAGATGCTGGCTGGGGAATTCTGGGAGTTGAAGTCCACACATCTTCAAGTGGCCAAGATTGAGAAACACTGGTCTAGATCTTAGTTCATAAACAAATGTTCATTTTCCCCCCCAGAGATTGTCTTCCAAGCCTGAAAATTCAGTATTTCAGTTTCAAATCTCCCAAGTACTAAACTTCTCATCTGGATTTTCCTTTATCCTATGTACTAGATCAGATCCTGGATCAATTTTCTTCAGGCTTGTTTTTTCTGCTTGGGTCAGGCAGTTCATCTCTCTCTCTCTCTCTCTCTCTCTCTCTCTCTCTCTCTCTCTCTTTCTGTCAGACTCTACATTCAAACGATTGATGAATCGTCTGATCATGTTTGTCTGCCATGATGAGTCAACGTGTGTCAAGAACCAAGAACCAGTTGGGAGGGGGGAAGATTCAAGAGTGTGAAAGTATTCTGTTTGGCCTGAAGGGGGAAAGTCAAGGTCATACCAGCACAGACATCTATGCCTGGCATGCCGGCCATTGGAATTAGGTGGGAAGAGAAGTAAGCGGGGGAGCGGGGTGTCAGCTAACTTTTAATTAGATAGTTTGGGTGGGAATCTTCAATCGCAGCTTTTCTCTTGATCTGTACACATTCTCAATAAATCTGAATTCTGCATTTCCAATGGTCATTATTGGGAGCAAGTGTGTCCTTCCTTCCTTCCTTCTTTCCTTTCCCTCAACTTTTCCCCTTGATCTTTAGCAGAGGCACCCACCGAACTGAAAGCAGGGTAATGCAACAAGCTCCACCTCTTTTGTACACATATGTGAAATATCATGATATACTAGAAAAAGAATGGAGCTTACACTGCCACAGCATGACTCTACTTTCATCATTTGCCCTCTCTGCAGACATCTCAGATCTTTTGATAAAATTTCTGATATCTTTGAAATGGAAGAAAGCTTTAACTAATCTGGATGCATAGGATGAATGTACCAGGTTACTTTTTAGATAATAGTTTTTGTGTCAATTGAATTTCTTAATATCATTATAGTATTATTGGACTTGTGAGAAGGCTAAAAAATTTTGGGATCAAATATGTGTATGAGGGAGATGGGCGGTGATAAAAATATGATAGATAAATAAACAAACAAATAAATAAATGTGTTAATATTCAAAAGATTCTTAAAGTGGACTTACAAAAGAAACTAGAACAGTTTCTCTTGGGATTGATGGAGAAGCAGCTTGAGAAACAACATGGGACTTTGCTTTTATACATAATTACAACAGCAAGACTTTTATATGCACAAAGATGGAAAGATCCACAAATCTCTACAGTGGAGGAATGGAGGATTAAACTGATGGAACTGGCCCAAATTGCTAAGCTAACAGTGCTGAAAAGAGAAAATACCATGTCTGGATTTGTTTGTACTTGGCAATTGCTTTTAGACTATATGCTTGTGTCAGAAGAAAACGAAGTTTTGATTTTGGGTTTTGATGATTAAATGGTTTGATTTTATAGAAATAATGTTACTAAGGTTTAACTAATGGTAAGAGATTATATCTGTATTAAATGCATTTATATCTGTGTTGGTGAAGGTCAGAAGTCACTTTCTTTTTCTGCTTTCTAATTCTGCACTTTTATTGTTTTCCTTTTTTCTTTAGTTCTGTACTCTGTCTTATTTATACTCTATATTTTGTATTTTAACTATACTTTGAAAATCAATAAAGTTCTTTTTTAAAAAAATCATTACAGTATTATCTTGTTCCTAAAATTAATATTTCATTTTTTATATTTATATTTATTTTGAATTTTAATACTTTTGTAGTCAATTATTACATGTATCTTCTTGACATGTACTGTATTTTTTCCTCATTTTTTCACTTATATGTTTTTATGATTTATTTTGCTCAATAAAATATAAAAAATGCCAGGCATCCTTTTCCATGTTGAGTTAAAATCCTCATTGGGTCCCGAAAGCATCCATGGGAGTGTCAGAAAAGTCAAGATAGTGGGCATGCCCAGTGTGATCAAAGTCTGTCTCTTTTGTGACATGTGTTGCATGGGTGATGACATAGAAAAGAGCCTGGGCTACAATCATATGGGCATGGCCACCATCTTGACTTTTTTGATATTCCCCCATCCCTGGCGGCTCCCTTTTTAAAAAGACTGTGCAGCCCATCATTCCAGCAGTGGTCCTCCTTTTTGGAAGCAGAGGAGTTTGGCTGGGACTGTGAATCCAGGAATGCTACTTCTAACTGCAGAAGTCAGAGCAACCATGTAATCCAACTATCCAGGCTTCTAGCCAAATAACTACATTGGAATGGAAAATCACTACAGGCAGTCCTTGGTTAATGATGGTAACTGGGACTAGGAACTCCATCACTAAACAATGCAATCGTAAAGCACTGAATTATGACAGCAGTTCCAGCAATTCCAGTTGCATTGTTAGGAAAATCTTGGGCAGTCATTAGGTACAACATCACATGATGGCCATTTGCGACCTCCTGCCAGCTTCCCCATTGACTTTGCTTGTCGGAAGCTGGCAGGGAAGGTCACAAATGGCAATCATGTGACCATGGGACGATGTGACGTTGTAATTGTGAGCCAGTTGCCAAGTGGCCTGAATCACGATCATGTTACCATGGGGACACTGAGATGGCTGCAGCTTTGAGGACCAGCCATAAGTCTCCTCATTCAGTGCTGTCGTAACTTCGAATGGTTACTGAACGAATGATAGTTAACCAAGGATTACCTATATATAATCTTTATGGTGAACTGATTTAACATCCTGAGGAGTACTGCTATCCTCAACTGCGTGGAAGGGAATGAGATGTTATATTACTCTGGGCCAGCACTATTTTCAATTGATTTAAAGAATAATGGATACCAACTAAAATCAACATGCAGCAGCTGCCCAGCTTGTGTCTTCCCCCTGATTGACTCTTATCTGCAAGAATTCTGGAAACTGGAAGTGCTGGCTTTTTCCAGTTTGGACAGATATTTAAATCTTCACTCTCATCTACCCAGCACATCAGCTGCCTTTCCAAAGTACATGAAAAGTATTTTAAAGATTTTTTACAGACCCAAATTCAGCATTAAATAAGAATCACCGATCTTTCTCTCTAACACACACACAAACACCCCAATATTTCAGATCCATGGATGTGGCAAGTAAAATAATTTTTATGCAGCAATACATAAAATCATAGGAGAGCCAGTCTGGCCTAGTGGTTAAGGCTAGAAACCAGGAGACCATGAGTTCTAGTCCTGTCTTAGGCACAAAGCCTGCTGGGTGACCTTGGGCCAGTCATTCTCTCTCAGCCCATGACGTCAGGCTCAGGTGACAAGCTGGTCAGTCAATTCCTGTCGCAACCAACGGATCAACATTTGGTTGATCTGAAAAAGCAGACCCTGCACCTGCGGGAAAAACACTAGGAAGAAAAAAAAACATAAACTCATAGAATTGTGGTGTTGGAAGGGACCAGAACATCATTCAGTCCAACCCTCTGCAATGTACAGGAAAGCCATATTAACCATATTTAAGAAGGGGCTGTCCAGCCTCTTAAAAAAAACCCAGAGGTAGTGAACCCACAACCTCCATAGGTAGAACTTCCACTATTGTGCAGGTATTATCAGGAAGTGTTTCCTTATGTTTAAGTGAAATCTAGGTAGCTGCAACTTGTGCCTGTTATTTCTAATCCTTGTTTCTGTAGCATGGAAAACAGTTCCTGACCACCTTCCCTATGTGCCAGGGTAATCGGCGAAGAAAACCACACTGAGTCATCTGCAACTTTAGTTCCTTTATTGTTCTCTACCATATACAGAATCTTGCCAGACTAAGGGTTTCTTAACTGAGCTAAAGGGAAAAGTACTCTTGGGAAATCTAGGGCAGGGCTAGTATAACTTTCTTCCTTGGCCCCTCCACACTCTCAAAGGAGTGCAAACTGTGAGAACTCTTATCAGCCTGGAATGCGCTCTCTTCTCCCCCCGCTCCAATCTCCATCACATCATTCCCCTCTTCAGGGACACATTCCATTACACTATGGCACTCTTTAATGTACCTGAACACTTATAGCAGGTCTCCCCTCAATCTTCTTTTTTATAGACTGAAAATCCCAAGTTCCTTCAGGTTGTCTTCATAGGACTTGTTTTCAACTCCCTATATCATCTTTGTTTATCATCTTTGTTGCCCTCCTCTGAACATGTTCTAATTTGTCAATATCCTTCTGGGAATGAGGTATCTGGAATTGTACTCTGTACTTTATCTGTGGCCCTACCAATGTAGAACAGAGAGAAATAAGGAAGAACTTCATACATTTTCGATATTGAGCTTTTTCTAATGCAGCTCAAGATTGTGTTGGCCCTTCTAGCAGCTCTCTCGCATTGCTGGATCATGTTTAGCTTGTTGCAATAACCACATCCAAGTCCTTCTCTGATGTAATGCTTCCAAGCCATGAATTCCCCACCTTGTATGTGTTCTCTATATTTGTATTCCCTAAAAGTTATATCTTATATTTCTCCCATTTGAAGAATAGAAAAGCTATAATTTGTATGTTCACTATCCTTATTCAAGTTCAACAAGACAAAGCAAACATAGTTGTTTAAAGATTTATTTTGGAATAAAATTTTTATATAAAAATTTGCTCTCACTTCTGAATGTTGATTATAAACAGTTCAGGTGAATGTTTCTGTTTGCATGAGGTTCACCCAGGACTAATGCTGAAACAATCCTGTGATAAATTACTGCACATCCCTCCCACAAACCCTCATAAAATTATTCATTGGGAATAAAGTTATCAGTCATAAAACTAAGCCCCTCTTCTCCCTTCCTCCTATCCTTATCCTGGAATATCCTTATATGGGAACTCACAGATAAACATCATCAAGTTATTTCTTGATGTATTCTCTGTCCACAAATCATTAATAAACTTTGGGGAAGGTTTGGCTTACTTTGATTCAGATATCTGTAAAATAGATGCATCTTAGTTACTGGAAAGTTTCTTTGCAATTAGATGTGTACTCTTTACAGTTCCTAGCCATTTCCATTCTGCTTGCTTGCACAGAAGAATTGACTGGTGAATCACAAATTTGTCTGTACATTTCAAATATCAGACTTCGGGTCTGATATGGCATTACTCAGCTGTCACAAGCCTGAATGCAGTATAAATATATAACTCTTTCAATATGAAAGAGTCTGAAAAACTAGAATTGACATTTTCCCTTTAAAAATACAGGCAGAAGAATCTGGAGAACAGTGTCAAAAATGTCAAAATGGCAGCCATATCTGGCCCATTGAAGTCCCACTCCTTTTTTACGTGTGTTACCATGTTCTAATGAATCGAGGGAGGGTTCTTGAGGGAGGGTTCTTTTTACCATTGCAATGCTGACCTCCACAGGCTTTCTTCAGCGCATCTACTGCCAGAACTATGTGAAACAACTACTTGATCACAGTCATTTACCTTCAGTGAACAATACTGGCTGGATCTGCATGCCTTGAGTGACACGATATTTGTGAAAGCGATCCTCTGTATCATCACCTTACAAGCACCTGCCCCACCTACGTTGCTTGCTACTTACCCTGTTTGTGTGAACAGTGGAGTCCATGAGGAAGAACTAGTTACTTATCTTTTACTTTCATTTCTTGAGTATCATCTGTGAGGTTGGGGAGAATTGAGGAGATTAAGAAGAGCTACATCTAGAGGCATGTATGGTATGTGAGTAGGTTGGGATTCCTACCAAAAATCTCATTAAAAAGGAGTGAGGCGTCAATTGCATGGATGCAGCTGCTATCTTTACTTTTTTGTCCTCCCTGCAGACATCCCTGAATACCTGTCTATTTTGCTAGTTCTTCTAGCTTGTTCTCCTACCATGTAGACCACAAAATAATCACCGTACAAAGTAGTATCAGAGCAATGCTCATTTCCATGAGAATAACAACGACAACAAAAGGGGGAAAGGTTAGATTTAAAGACTGGTGCTTCTAACACAACAGCAACTGCTTAGCACTGCATCAGACAGGCAACAAGGCAAAATCCCAGTGTGAGAATTCTAGGACCTCTGAATACTAAATTTGGTTCATCAGCTGTAATTTGATAAAGTGCAAAAGAGTCTCCTGGGACATGTAAATGGAAAGAAATTATAGAACAGATGCTGAGAAATTGTGGAAACACCAAAACAATATGCAGCGTGAAGCTATTCATTCTGATCAGTTTTAACGGTATAAATATAGGGCATATGGACATAAGTGTTTAAGTAATAAATGAGCCTCCGCTTTCAGCAGCCCTTAATTCTCTTCCCTTCTCAAAATGAACAAAGCAAATATGATCTATTTATATGCATTTTCTGCAAAAATGATCCACATTTGCAGCCTCTTGAACACTGTAGCACAAGCAAGAGCCAATGCTAATTTTTAATATTAGAAATTTTACTCAGGGTTGTCCTGAAAATCATGTTCTCTGATTTCCCTCCCCGCCCCTTCTTTTATTTTATTTTTTATTGCTTTGGTATTCTTCCATTCAGGCTTTTTTTCCCCCTTCATGAACATCATGCAACTCAAAGGAAAGATAATTCTGGACATCCCAAAATAAGATCATATTCAGCCACTCCATGGAAAGCTTTTTGGAAGGAAGCCTCACAGGAATTCAATGAAATTTTATCCATAAGTTAAGCACGTTGAATTTGGTGGGCGGCATAAGCTGCATTAAAATGGCATTGAATTGAATTTTGGCCTTCAGATATGGCAGGTGAAATCAATTATCCCATAGCTGACATTCTAATTCAGAACCTCTAGTTCTTACCTTAAAAATTGAACAATGAATGTTCTTTTTGAACTTTGGATCATTACTTGGGTATGATCCTTGTCGGTAAATCTTCCATGTGGCTCCCTTCAGAATTCAGAGTGGGTCACGAAACATTACTGAGAATGAGCATAACTAAATTTAAAATAGAACTGCTTCTTTTAATTGCAAAATATGTCTGCTCAGAAGTAAATCTTATTTAGTGGACCACCTAGGGAATTGCATATAGGTGTATTATAGAGTATGCATCTTATATATAGTAATACATGGCCAATACACTAAAGAGATATCATTCTTGTTAATCTATCTAATATGGTCCTTATTTGTTCATGGGTACGATATACAAAATACAGTGAAAAATATTTTCTTCTAAAAACATGAAAAGGCATAGAAATGGAGGACTTTTCTCTTACTTATGTTCTGTTTATTGGATTTTATATAGAGTGCATTAATTGCCTATACTCCCCTTTTAAAAGTAAAACTGAAGTACCGGGGTCCTAATTCACTTATAGTGAAACTGAACTGTGATAAGTTTTTATAATTTCCTCTTAAGCTTCATGGCAAGAATATTTTATCAGTGAAAGAAAGAAAGGAAATTCAGTGAGTAATTCTTTGTAGAAGCAACTTTACTTCTTGAAATGTGATGATCTCTCTAGTTTTCCAGTGATTAGTGTTATTCTTTTTTCCAGAGATAACAAAAAAGGCGTATTTATACGAAAAGTTTGTTACTAAAGCAGTTCCTCAGTATCATGATCTAGACTATCAAAATTACTTAAGGACACAAACAATATTCCACCCTTACATAAATACTATCATATATTATATATATATCATATATATCACAATCAGAAAATTTCATGAAGCATTTTGTCAGTTCCTTTAATAGACATCCTGTCCACCATATATTTACTTAAAGAGAGATTGTATAGATACCCTGCAGTAGAGGGTTTGCAGCTATCTCAAATTTGGCGATAGAATTCAGGAGCATTAGAAATATCATTTTGGCGATCAATGTCCCTAATTCTTTCTTTTAGTATTGAATTGGCCTTCTCCAGAGCTAGTTGGCCTACATATTCAGGAGAGAGGCCAAGTCTGCAAAGTTCTTTTGTGCAAGTATGCTGCCAATGAGATCTGATCACTATGTATGATATTTGGATAATATGGATAATCTATCACATGCATCAAAAATTATATCTTGGGAGAAGAATGGCATACAAATAAAACTATCAAAAATAAATAAAAATGTGCAGAAATGAAAAAGGCCCGTAATTATCCTATAGGACTAGAAATGTGTTTATCTATCTGTGAATAGGATCTTTAAAAAAAATCTATTGTGCTGTAAATGTGAGGCCATGGTTGAATTTGTAAATAAAAACATTATTTTTTTTGTAATTAAATGCTTTCATATGGATGCATAGTAGAATTAGTAAAAGGACACAAAAGAGGGAAGAAAGATATGGAAGGAATGGGGTAAAAAAATCGGCGTATATAAACTGTATCTCACCTCTGTGCTGAATAATACCAGATCAAAGGAAATGGAGCATAAGCAGTGTGAGATAGGCCTAACTATGATACTCTATATTTATTAATCCAAGTGTGTTACGAAGTATGCCTTTTAAAGAATTTATTGCTTATGAGAGGGAAGGCAACAACCTTGAAACATCTGACTTTTCTCTGAAATGTAGGAGAGGAAATGGAAATGAACATTTCACCATTCGGCCCTTTAGACACGCTTCAGGTTTCTTATAATGGAGATGACAAGTGAGGTGAAAAAGAACATTTTTTGATACACATGAAGGTAGATACTTTTTGACTCACAGATTAAATGGGAGTGGAAAAAGACAGTTTTATTTAGCAGCCATTTTATACCCTACATAGTATATAAAAGTATTACAGGTAGTCTTCACTTAACAACAGTAGTTGAGCCCGGAATTTCCATCGCTAAGCCATGCGACTGTAAAGCGAGATGGCATTGCCTAGTGATTGCAATCCTAGCAATTCCCCTTGCCATCGTTAAGTGAATTTTACCCACTGTTAGCCTGCATACCCACCCCAAACCAAACCATTCTGGGCTTGGTTCCTCCCAGCCCTGAACACTGCCTTCAACTCCCCCTTGCCTATCTCCCGCCACCTCTGCCCTTTTGGAAGCCCTGCACCCTTACTTGTGGGGCGGGAAGCCCACCCACACGGCGCAAGGCCTCCAATAGCAAGCTCCACCCTCCCCAGCCTGCATTTCTCCACCCAGCTGTGTTTTCTCCCAGTTCCCCGCACCTACCTTTTGCCTTTTTTGCCCAGCAGAAGCCCAGCAGAAACGGCTGCCTGCCTTTGTGAGTCCTTTTCTCAGCCTGAGGCACTGAGAAGATAGCGTAAGGTGAGAAGATAGCATTCTGAAGGGAGCCACATGGAAGAAATATTTGCTGGAGAAGCTGGGTCTGAAAAGGACTCACAAAGGCAGCCAGGCGCTTCTGCTGGGCGAAAAAGGCAAAGGTAGGTGCGGGGAACTGGGAGAGGAGGCAGCTGGGTGAAGGAATGCAGGCTGGGGAGGCTGGAGCTTGCTATTGGCGGCCTTCTGCCGTGTGGGTGGGACGGGACGGGTGGCCTCGTGCTGCGCAGGTGGGCTTCCCTCCCCACAAGGCAGGGTGCAGGGCTTCCAAAAGGGCAGAGATGGCGGGAAGATAGGTGGGTGGAGGGAGTTGAAGCACCCCCGCAGTCGTAAATGCAGGCAGGCTGCCAAGTGCCCGAATTTTGATCACGTGACTGCGGGGTTGCTGCAACAGTTGTAATTTCAGGCACAGGTTGTAAGTCCATTTTTTTCAGCGCTGTCATAATTTCAAATGGTTGCTGAATGAATGGTCGTTAAGTGAAGACTACCTGCATGTATGATTCTTTGATAGCATGTTGACTAAAAATGGGAAAATTGATGGAGAAATTTTAAGTCCATAGGCTGGTAGAAAGGTAGCTGGCTGTATGACCAACATTAATAATCAGGGCTTTTATTTAGATTTGCACGACAATTCATGTTTTACCCAGTTTGTCCTGGGCTTTCTTTCATGTATCCTACTTTGTTACAGTATGTCCTTAATTACACACTAAAATCAGGAATCAGGAAACCCAAGATGGCAGCCACAACCCCATTTCCTTTTTATGTGCACCACAACACATCTAAGAAAAGAGAGAGGGCTTCAGTTGCATGGCTATCCTCTTGACCTTTTTGACCATCTCCCTGCAGACAACCCTGTTTTTCTCACCCATTCTAAATGCTGATCAGATGCTTTCTAGGACCTGGACTGATACATTAGCAAGCGTGGGATAAAACTATGTTTAAATGGGAGTGATTCTGAAGAACGAGTTATTCTGAACATTCCTTTATGGACAAAAAGTTCCCCCTTTAAATCATTTTGGTATTAGTGCTAGAGGCTGCCTTTATTGCTACAAAAGAAGGAAACAGAACATCCCTGAACAGGTAAGGATTTTTAATATGAAAAAGCAACCTAGAGTTTTGTCGCATCTTAAAGACTAGAACCTTTATTATTGCATAAACATTTATGGATCCCTGTCCACTTCAATGAGTGTCCAGTTGGGCTTATTTGAAATAACTCTACAAAGCATGATACACTTCCAAGCTGGCAATCAGTCCTCAGAGAGCTTTATCAAAGCATTTGCTGTGCCAACCTAACGGACACCAAATGAGAGCAGGGCCTGCACCTCAGGGTCCAAAGGGCCTCAAATCGTTTTCTTTTTTACTTAACCATATTAAACATATGTCTCAGCTGTGTGGGGAGGTCATTTTGTCCTTCAGCTTCTTCTGATGTGCTGTCATTTTTATTTTTGTTTTCGCTACCGGTCTCAAAAGCTGGAAGAGGCCTGAGACTATGCTGTCTTCCTAATATTTGCAGTCACGCTGCTGCTGCAGGATTGTTTCACTTGTTTTCATCTTAGTGTCATGAATGATCCCACCTAATATGGCTTGACATTATTTATTATTTATTTTGTTTGTTTGTTTAAATTTATTGGCCACACAACTTCAGTAGACTCTGGGAAGCAAACAAACCTGAAAAAACATAAAAACAGCAAGAGACATTAAATCAAGAGACAGTTCAGACTAAAATATTCTGCTAACAAAACCCACAAATCAAAACAGGGGTCATTAAATAATGACAAACATTATGTGCAAACCAGACCTAAGAAACTTTAGTTAGATACCCAGGCTTAAGACATGCAAAAACTTCTTTTGGTATCACTATTTTAAGAATGAAGATAGAGCCATGCATTACCAAGTGTCCATTTCCATTGTTACGTACAAATATAGACTTCCATGTAGCTAAGTATTAATGACATTCAATACTAAACTCTTAGATATTGACTAGCTTGCATTAGATGGTAAGTACATTGCTGTCTTTTCTCTTTGCCTTAGGAAGGATAATAATTCATAGAACTTAACAGAGAACAAGGCCTCTTCTGTTTTGCGTTGGCCAGACTTTTCACATCTTAGATTTGGATTTTTTTTTTTCAGTAGCCATTCCTTAGAAATTTTTTGACCAAGTTCTCTTTTTCTAACTGAGAACCTCTGCCTTGAATTTTCTGAAAAGGTTATTTATTAGATGAAAGCAGGGTTTCTCAAGCTTGGCAACTTTAAGATGTTTGGACTTCAGCTCCCAGAATTCTCTACCCAGCATGCTGGCTGCGTATACGACAGCCTTTGTGGTGTAGTTCTTAGAATATTGGACTGGTAATCAGGACATTTAAGTTCAGGTCTCTATTCCACACAGACGTTGCCTTCTCCCATTCCAAGCAGCTTGCCTGTCTGCTTACCCCACTTATAAATTTCCTCCTGAATAATCTCTATATATGGGCTGTATTAGGAGGCATCAAGAAAGAAAGAAACAGCAATTGTTCCTAATGAAGAGGCTCATACTTTCCATTTATTTGATCAGCAAAATGCATGAAAAATTGAATTGCCATTGACAGCAGGACACATTTTGGGTACATAAATATTTCATTAATTTAGGGCAGTGCATTCAAAACCAGTAATTATCTATAATTAATTGCTGCTTCATAGGAAACAGCCCAAGAAAACATTGATGTTAGGTGCAGACACCTGTCTTTTAGATTTGGCTGAGCAGCTCTCTTAGTGAGACAGCTGCTACGGAAAATGCCACCAGATGGAAATTGAGAAATTGTGGTTTTATTTAAAAGAGGCTCAGTAAATAATTGTAACAGGTAAGCAGAGTTTCAGGAGCTTATATTACATGATTATTCAGCATGTGTGACTATAGACCATGGTCTGTGAATTTATTATAGACTCAATAGGCTGGATCCAGACTTGTCTCTTTATATATGAAAGGCTGCGTCTAATCAGATTTCCATTGGAAATCTGTTGAGATTTTCTCTTTAACAGCACAGAGCTGCATCCTTCAGCAGGGATTAGGAATCAAAGAAGTTACTCTTTTGGCCTCTTGCCCAGCAGGAGGGCAATACCATTGAGGATGAGTCAAAATTCTTCCTTCTAAGGCTAAGAACATTGCATACAAATAGATACTGTCTCAGTCAAAGGAGGGAGGATACCAAAAGGTACTTTGGCTGTGTAAGTTTCTACTATTCTTCAGGCTACCATTAGATGTAAGTTTCTACTATTCTTCATCGGACTGATATCACCCTGGCATGCTTAATATTAAGTTTGATTTGACTTATTTTTTGTTTACCAATGTTCTTATTCCTCTTGCTTCTAAAGACCCTCCTTCAAGAGAATGCAGAACACAGTTTTTAACCTTTGACAATTGAGGCGAAGTGGGCTCTGACAATTCTATCTCTGACTAGGCAGCATAGTTATGTTAGTTCTTGGCAAATTACACTATCTGGGTCTTTCACAGAATTTCTTTTCTGATCAGGACAAAAGGCAGGGAAAAAATACCTACCCTAAGTCGTATTAGTAGGCTGAGCATACATCCCATTTTGAATGGGAGAGTCCTGATTTTTTAACATTTTCCGACTGTCCCATTGTTTTAAATGTCAATTTTGTCCCATTTTTTAAAAACGTTGGAGCTGTTATTGGGAAAAGCAGGAAAAAATTGAAATTGAAATTGAAAAGGAGGCTGACTTACCCATAGGCAGTAGTTCTCAATATGGTTAGAGTGGGAACCACAGGAACAGCTGATTGGCGGTGAGCAAGAGGAAGAGTTGCTGCCGCCAATCAGTGCAGTGGAAGACGGTCAGAAAAGTACGCCCAGCAGAAAAGAAGTCCGCCCAGCTCTCAGGCCAAAATGGCAGGAAGAAAATAAAATAAAAGGGCGCGCCAGAGAGAAACAGGTTGTTGGAGACAACCGTTCACTAGACTCCTCCGTTCCTGTCCTTCCATCCCAGCTCGCTGCCGCCCTCAGCCCTCCTGCAACCTCTCCTCCCAACGCCACCCCTGCACCAGCCTCTCCACACCCAACCATTGCCGCACCTCCCCCTCCTGCCCTTCCCAGCTTACTGTCGATAACTTTTTTATTGTCTTTTTCGTGAATACGGAATATTACATAAGTTTAACCCCGTCCTGTTTTGCCATCCGAATGTCCCGTTTTTGTCTCAAGGAAATATGGTCAGCCTACATATTAGCTTTGGTTCATATTTTACTACATTTTACAAATTCATATTCATTTAATCTCTCCATTGTATACAGAGATATGTATATCCTTTTTATACTGTTTTAATATGGGTCTGTGACAGCAATAAACAACTGGAGTCCAATGGCTGCATCAATACAGCAAAAGAATCGTCAAGCATGCTATAACAGATTATAAGCAAAATGCAAGGAATAAGAATGGTGAAGCCTTTGCATGACTAATAGAAGTTTGAACATTCCTCACTTTCCCAAGCCTTAAGGAACATCTCTGGTCATTCGACTTCCTTTAGAAAGATTGCTGAAAGCCTTGTAAAGGTTGTTTGACCTACAAATACACAAAGAGGAGCATAAGCGGAGGGCACCCATCAAAGAAGCAGATCTGCTACTGAGAAAGAGAACAGAACAAAAGAGAATGTGTTATATCCCTCAAAGATGATGAGCTCAGCTTTTTCCCTTATCCAGGACAGTTCACTAAAAAGCATATATCTGCTATTATGGCTGCTTAATTCAGCTGTGCACAAAATGGAGAAAGTCTTTTGTTTCAAACCCCAAACAAACACATTGCATTCTGGAGGTTCTGCCAAACCAATCCATGTCAGCAATGGTTTGGCAGAAGCAAAACATTTATTGTTCCAGGTTTCAGTCAAAGCATAATGCAAAGGGACTCCCACAAGATTTTTATTGGGTGAATTAGGCAAAACTGATATATGTCGATCCCAATTCTGCCCACTGTTGTCGTGTTCACTGTTTCAATGTGCACTGTACGTCGTAACGTTTCACATGCCATGGTGCTGACGCGCGTTTCTGTTTGGGAGGGAGCTGCTGTGAAAGCTTGTGCCAAGCTCTGTATCTATGTTCATTTCAATGGAATGTGTTTGGGTTATGTGCTCTGCTCAAGGACTTTTCCCACAGACCATCAGAAGCCATTAAGAGCACCTGGGATTGTGAGCTTGGGAAGATTCTACGAGGGGAGGGATCTCGTTTGTACCGAGGGTTTTTAGTTTGCATTTGGCACGTTTTTTCATTCTCAGCTTTCTTTGTGATCCTGCATACTATTCTTTAATAAATCAGATATCTTTGTGATCCTGCTCATGAGTCTGATGGTGTTTTAGGATAGGCAACCATTACAACTGTAATTACCTCTAGGCAGGAAAACCATAAAGCATTCTATGTAGAGTTTTGCTTGAAGATGGAAGTTTTATATAGTGCACCATGTGTCTGCCTGGTTGCTTGAAGAACATAAAACAACAGCTTTTTGTTCTTTTTAACTGCTTGTTGTTGTTTATTCGTTTAGTCACTTCCGACTCTTCATGACTTCATGGACCAGCCCATGCCAGAACTTCCTGTTGGTCGTCAACACCCCCAGCTCCCCCAGGGATGAGTCCATCACCTCTAGAATATCATTTTAACTGCTAGTCACTATAATTCTGAACTCAGTCCAGAGTAACAATCATTTTCTTTAAAATATGGGACTAGGTTTAAGGATCAGATTATGTGAAGAATAGCCTACCCCTATATGAAGTTGTTCAGGCCTTACAATGTGGTATGGGAGTGAGTCCTATTCATGTCCACACTAACAAGATCCACTAAGATGGCCATCCCAAGGAACTGAGTCTTTTTGGTGTGGGTTTTTCTTTATGGTATTCCTTCCCTCATTGAATATGTTGTCTTCTTTAAACAGGACTTGTTGAATAAATAAATTTGTGCCTTCAAGTCACCCTTGATCCCTGGAGATTGCCTGCAGTTTTCTTGGCAACAAATATGAAAGTGACTTCTCCTTTCATAGGGCAGAGAGAGTGACTGGTCCAGAGTCAACCAGCTGGCTTTGTGCTTAAAGTAGAACTAGAACCCACAGTCTCCTGGTTTCTAGGTTGGTGCCTTTAACAACCATACCAAACTGAATTCATTTGATTTATATTTCGCTTTTTGTCTAGGAACAGAAGATAGCTATTATTATTATTATTACTATTTACAAATACATAATACTTTGTTTTCCATTTTTCTCTACAACTACTGTGTTGCTTGAATTAATGGCAGAAGGTAATTAAAGAATTGTAATGGCTGTCGTTACTTTATGGTTGACACAGCACAATTTGCTTTTTTTAAAAAATTACTGTTGTTTCAGCTTTCTCATTATTATTTTAGTAATTTTGTAAACTGCCTTGAAAAGAATGTTTTCAGGAAAAGGAGCAGGTCTACATAAATCCATCTCTATTTGGCATTAATTTGTGAAAAAGTAAACCAATATGCCATCTAGTGTCTATAAGTATTATTCAGCACATGAAGAACAAAATCTTAGGCATAGATATGAGAAATCTAAAGCTACCTTATAACTTGGAACTTTATCCTTTAAAAAGCAGATTAAAGACAACTTAAGTTCTTTTATTTATTAATATATATTTTCCATGGTTTACATGAGCTCACCTTCTTTTCTCTTCTCATGGTTCAACCTGAAACCTAACAATTGGCCAAGAGCCACCCAATTGCTAATCTTTGATTGAAAAATGGAATCCCCATTATTTTGCTATTTCTGAATTAAAGAACCCCGTGACTGTGTTTTGTGCACCTTTTATCTCCTCTTGTTCATTGATCAAATAATACAAAAAGAGAATGAGAGAGGGAAAAAAATCCCTTTGATAATCATATACATGATTGCTTCAAGATTCTTTTACTTCTATTTTATAGTGCAGAAATAGATTATCTGGTCTCTTTTCAGTCTCATTCAGGCCCAGGCAAGGCATAGAAACATTAGTGGATGACCTTTGTTGTGATCTTAATGGGGGGAAGTGTTCAGCTCAGTGAATACTTATTTGTGAGGTGCCCCAGGGTTCAATCATTTCCCCAGTATTTTTCAAGATCTACCTGAAACCCCTGGGAAAGCTTATCTATTGGTCTGAGGTATTAGTATTATCAGTACACTGATGATATGGAATTTAACATCTCCACCCTGGGCTGAGCCAGAGATGCTCAAGTTTTTACCTTGTGTCTGAAAGCTTCTAGGGTCTGAATGAGGTGCAATTCTAAGTGCTAATTTTTACCTATAAAGCCCTATATTTTATTTTATTTTATTTATCAAATTTATCACTGCCCATCTCCCAAAAGGGACTCTGGGCGGTTTACAATAAAACATAAATAAGAGAAATATAAAACTATAAAATGCTATAATATATAATAAAATAAATATAATAAGAACCCGATGGCTAAAAGTTCTCTATGATTCGCAAGCAGAGCAGGGTCCTTCTAAGAGACTAGCCATCCCCAGGAATGACTACTCTCCTTCCCGCCCCAGGCATGATATGATATGGCTTCACTCCAAGGTATCTTCAGAAATACCGAATTCCCTGTGTAGAATCAATCTGTCCAGTGTGTGCTCCCCAACAGAAATTTAGTATTCCTAAAGGTATCTTGGATATCTGGTGATTCCTGTACTATTGAGAAGCAAAGGGGGCTGAGACCTGCAGAGAGTGTTTCCCTGTTCTGGCCCTCATGATATGGAGTAACTTCCTGCTCAAAGCCAAATTAGCAACCACCCTAGTGGCTCTCCAAAAATTAGTTAAAATGGAACTGTTTTGGAGGAGCTTAGTAGTTGAGTGGATGCCATTGCTGTATACTGTTATTTTGGTATTGGTTTTAAGGTTGTTCTTACTGCCTTAGGAGTCACTGCAGACTATAACAGTCAGTAAATTGAATAAATGAATACCTTGTGCTACTGCAAAGAACCCCCTGCATTTTAGGAGGCTGCATAGGATGAGTTGATGGGATTAATGAAAAGCAGGTCCCCTGTCTTGCACACCAGAAACTATTAGTGCATAAAACCCATGCAGGAAGTGGGGTGGTGGTAGCAACAACATACCTTGCTGTAGTACTGTTGCAATACCCAGCAACTACAGTATGCCTGAAAACATATTTTTCTCCAGTTCAGAATAAGTAATGATAGAAAAATCTGAGCCCATCATTTTCATTTTGGTATTAAATGGACATCAATAGTAGTCATAAATATTCATTTTTCAAGCCAAAATATAAACTTCCAAGACATTATTATATTTAAAATCCAAATGTTTATTTCTTTGGAAATTAAAATTAAACTGATGTTCAACAATTATAGCAAATTCAAGAAACTGTGGTGTAGCCCTTCAGCCACTCTTGAATTGCGATTTCTAGCATCTAATAACATTGACTGCATGCTAGCTATGGCTTGTTTTTAAAAATCAGGTCAAATTCCCCAAAACTGCTCTAGACATTATGGAAACTAAATGAAACCAAACTCCAAAACATGGGGGAATTAAGTTAATGCTTAAATTATTAAGAATTAGAGAATATTTTCAAGGTTTTTTTTTGCAATTTCTAGATTATGATGTAAGGTTGGTTTATAATACTCTTCCCAAATATTAATTCAGAATATGTAATATATGGCACTCAATAAAATGAGTCTATGTTGGGCTCATCCTTACCAATTTAGATTTAGCATTTTAAGTTCATTATCAGTGGCCTGTTCACAGAACATACTTAACTGGATCAGTGATGTAGTAAGGAGATGGTGAGAATCATAGATCAGTGACGCTTAGTTGACTTATAATGCCCTATCTTGTTCCTTATGATGATCAATGGACACATACAACCACAGGACAGATCGTTCAAATTATGTTAATGTCCCCAGTGATATTACACCATTCAATCCATTTCCAAATAGTCAATATCCTTGAAGCCTAAGTTTGTTCATGGAATGGGTAAGGGAGAACAAGCTGAAATTAAATCAGTGTAAGACAAATGGTTATGGGTAAATGGAAAACTGGACTTGGGGATTGAAAGTCATCCTGTTTTGGATGGAGAAGCAACTCCTTTAAAGATCAGGTTTGCAATCTGGGAGTGCTCCTTGACTCTTAGCTATCACTAGGTCTCCAGGTAACAACTATGGCAAGGGGCACCTTCATAGAATTCTAATCAGTGAGCCAGCTATCTAACTGGTTAGATCATCCACAGATACCCATGTCCTGTCTGGACTAGTGCAATGCACACTACATGGGCTCTCCCCCCACCCCCAAATATCTGGAAGTATTTGTGGCAGCTAAGGTGCTAATTAGTGCAAGGTACTGAAAAATCTGCACTAGTCTTCAGTTATTTGCTGGGTAGTTATGGTGTGACATTGACCTTTAGACACAAAACATCTTAGAGGAAGTGCTTCTCCCATTATGACTTTGTCCAGCTGTTAAAATCTTCACAAAGCCCTTTGGCACCTGTTGTCAGAGGTACCTCTTTCCAAGGTACAACAATACATCTCAGCTCTCTAGACTTTTGGAAGCATTCTCTGAATCCCACCCACCCAGATTCCAATAGAAAATCGTGCATGTGTTTGCATGCAGGCTGGAATGACTTCACATACACTGGCTTTAGCTTCTATAAATCTCTTTGTGAAGAGCTATTATACAATAAAAGTTATTTGTTATCCTTTACACTAAGATTTTCCAAAATTCAGAAAAATAATTTGCAAGCACATAATACATTTAAAAAATATCTCTTCAAAATTGCTGAACTTGATCCAAATCACAACATGAACAGTTCACACAGATAATCACACATTTCTATCAGATTATTGTATAAAGTTCCAGAAACACTTTATTTAAAAATGGAGCTGTAAATGCTTGTAACAACATACATAATAAATGTAACAAAAATAAATAAGGAGTATGCATCCATACAAATAAGAAAATTGTAAATGCAAATATTACAGAACACAAAATGTGTCAATGTCTGGAATACACAAAAAGAATTGTGTTAAGAGTCAAAATGTTTAATTTTTCCGTAACTGTTTCCTAATTTCTCATACTTGTATGTTTGTGGTTCTCCCAAGCACTGAAAAGATAGGAAGGAATGATGATGGCCAAAACATCACTGCTCTCAATATACGTATTTTCATCATACATCAGTTTAAATTGCAATAGTATCTGTAAACAATTGTTCCTTGACCTCTAAGTGGGATACAGAGTTTGACAAGAGGCAGATTTTAAATTTTAAAACAAACAAAAAAGTAAATCCAATATACAACAGGATTATTGGGCTCTTTATATCACTACAAAAAATGTTTTTTGTATATTTACTTGGTCAAGCTTTGCAATGACTTCCAAAATCCTGTACAGTTTAAAAATGTACAGAAAAGAAGTATTTTTAAACAACTGACACATATG
Organism: Candoia aspera; assembly: GCF_035149785.1. Lineage (NCBI taxonomy): Eukaryota > Metazoa > Chordata > Lepidosauria > Squamata > Candoiidae > Candoia > Candoia aspera. The sequence goes on along the minus strand of NC_086153.1, from coordinate 69,563,243 downwards.
ATTATTGCTGAAATATTAAAGACTAGTTCATAAAAGCTTCAAAGTTGTATTTCTAATTTTAGTATATAGACTGATGCAAAAACACAGGAAATTTCCAGTTATTAGTTGCATTTAACAGAAGTTCTTGAAATTACAGTGTTCTGGAAATACAAGATGGATTATTATTATTATTATTATTATTATTATTATTATTATTATTATTATTATTATTTCCAAATGTTAAAACTGGGACAGTTTTAAAGATAAATAGGCTTATATGTGGTATTTTAATAGTTTTGCTGTTAAGCAGTATAAGCAAAAGGCCTATGTTAGCAGTTTCTTCCAGAAATTCTTATAAACATATAAGACACATTTACTAGAGATTCTACAGGAAAACATGAATAATTTGTATGCCTGGAGTCAATCTAATGATTAGATTATCACTACCCTATCTCCAACCTTTGGAAGAAAATTTCACAACTCATGATCATCTCAAGGAGCACTTAAAATGAATTTTGTGTCTGACCCTGGTAATATAGCATTAAGAAAGAATGTCAAGCATTAGACACACACAGAAATATATTTAAATTGGTTTTGTAGTTCCAAACATCTGAACATTATGTAACATTTAATTTCATTAACATCAAAAAGACATATTGAACAGGATCCTCAAGTGTCAAATGGATCGTCCTGGAAAGTTGACTTAAACCATTGTCAAAGTGGCTTTTTTTTTTTAAAAGGACAGTTTGGATCATTTTCCAAAGTACAGCGTAATTAGTTCCTACTGATACTGATATGTTCATTCTCCACTCTCAGCAAATTCTTAGTGCAAACATAATATTTGAGCCCTGTAAACCTTTAGGTAATCTTCAGGATGCAACAATTAATTATTCTGAAGCCTGTTTTTCCTTATATTGTGATGTGGCCATGTCATTAAAATGTAATGTCCTAATTAGCTCCTTTTATTGAGAATCAGACTTAAGTGATCATTTTATACAAATTTAAGTAAAGAGGCTTAATTAAGATCACCTTGTCATAGGAGACTCAGAATTTTAAAATGAAGGACTATTGCCTGGTTGAAGTCTGCTTAAACTAAATTATGGAGGAAAATAGTCAAAGCAAGTGCTTGCAAAGCTCATAAAATGACCACAAACTGTGCATCTTCATTGGTATCAATGTTTACCTCAATGAGTCAAATGGTTTGTGAAATCCAAAATATCACAATTAAAGTAGTTGGTAATAACAAAGAAACAACCATTTTACCAACCTTTTTTTACTGTTTGAAGGATGCTAAGACTCTTAATGAATTTTGCACATTCAATACTAAAGGTACTGACAACATTCATATCATTCACACGAAGTTGGATCTTCTTCTTCTCCATCTGGATTGAACCTATTGAAATGTATGCTGAAATCATGCTCGGATTCAACATTGCCAAGTTCACTTGTTATAGAGGTGTTGGCTGGCCGTACAGCCCTTGCTTCAGGCAGACAGTTGGGCTGTATCTGAGGATGGGCACTTTGAGAACCAGGACTGGATTTCTGCTTAGGATGAGCTGCTTGGACAGGACTAGCAAATCCCAAATTGCTTAGAGCATCCAATGTTCCATCAGGGTCAATCATTGAATTGATCACTGAACAAACAGAAAAAAGCCAGCAAGAAATCAGTTTGACTGCCTGTTAACTGAGTTAAAATTACTCTATTATTACTCAGTCCTTTAATTCTTTTTCATCTCATCTCTTCTTAAAATGTTAAAAACATTGAAACAGCATAACCCATCCAGAGAATTTTGTACAATCTATAGTTTAGTTTCTATAGTTCAAGTCAAAATTTACTAAGCAATAACCAAGGAATACTGTACATGCTATATGGTCCTTTCATGTGCTTATACCAAATCAAACAGCATGCAATAGCTACTTGTATGAAAATATGTTGGAACATCACTACAGTCAGTAGGCAAGATTCAAAGGCTTATCCTCCTTATTGGTCTGCACACACAGTTGGAACACTGCTTTCTCTCTTGTTTAGATTCAATGATCATTCTTAAAAAAATAGAAATGATGGATGGCTACAGGCCAGCATTTGTTTGGAAGGGTTTCACTGCCCAGAAATAAAAGAGAGGGTAGGGGACATACTGGGAAGTCAGAGTACATTCTAACCAGTTTGCCTGATAATTTTTTTTTCTGTCTCCCCATGTCCACCTCAGCAATAATTCTTTTCTAGGCAACCATTTTATAAGATCACCTATTCTCAAATTTCTGCATGGTCCCACCGACTCAAATAGGTTCATATCCCTAACTCAGTCCCCTATTCAAATCAAATCTTTATTTTGGTCATAGCAGTAACCAAAGATAATACAAAAATGAGAGAGGTCTAATCTTTCCCACAATAACGATCTACACTATGACATGAAGGACTAAGAGTTAAGTTTAACAATACAAAACTGTAAAACATTATAGCACTAAAATCTATACTTGGGAATTTTCACAGGTGGTCCACAGTGATGTTCAATGGGTTCAGAATGACAGGTGCAAATGGGCAAGAGAAGGCCTGCTCCTTTTTATGTGCAGGCAATGCAAGCTATGCACATTAAAAAGGGTCAGGACTTTGATCACCTGGTCACAGTACAGATTACATATACTGTTCAGGCACATTAAAAAAGGGGGGAAAATAATACAGAGTTGTTAAGAATAGGTATTAACCATTTTGTTCATGAACTTTGCTTATCAAAAACCTATGAAAAACCTACCTTGATTGACCTCCTCAGAACTGTTAATAGATTAAAGGCATTTAGTTTTTGGATGCAGATTGTCCACCAAGCTATAGTGACCCTCTTCCTGAGCCTATCATTAGTATTTTTGTCCTTGAAATAGGATACAGCTGAAATCTTTCTTTATGAAAGCTACTCTGATAGATGTCATGTGGTAGCAGATGTCTATAAAGCCACTGGGCCTATAGAGTTGAGCCACCATCTGTACATTCTCTACAGGAATTTCTTGAATATTGCTGATTGTAGAGTTATCTAAGGAGCTGAAAGAGCTTTCATGCTTAAGCTTAAATCTATTGCCCAAGCTATGATTTCCATGCTGCAAATTTCCAAAGCAAAAAATGTCTAGGAAAAGACAGTATCCTACTAATTTCCATCTCATAATTTATAAACAGCCTTAAAACCCAAATCCTCTTCTATACCCTCTGTCAATGTTACATGCTTATTATTCTGAAAAAACCCAGTTCTAGAAATTGTTGGATAAAATATTAAATACCTTGCAGTTGTTTCTCCACTCTCTTCAATTCTTGCAATATTGATGAGATTTCCTGCAGGAGCAAATATGTAGCTTTTACTAAGTTTCAAGGATGGAATACAAAGTAGCAATCCACCTTTCATTTCTGTTACTACCACAACTGGTGAATAACACCTAAGCTGAGACTGAAGAGAAACATTTAAAATGTCACCTTTTCACGCAGTGAAACTTCTTTACATTATCCATGCTCACCTAATGCTCTCCTTATAACACAGCCCAGTCCAATCCAATCCAGAGCTTTCTTTCATGCTTGCTTTTAGTTTAGAGTTGACCCTTTCCTAACTACTGTTGATCTAACTGAATGGGACACAAAAACAACTGGTTTTATGAAGCCCACCTGGTATTTGATTCGACAAAATGGTAGGCAGTAGTGATCTTCAAAGCTGTAGGCTTGTGTATTCTCTCAGTCTCTTCAATGTAATGTAAAATTCTGGTACAGAACAATGTCAATATTTGAGATTGAGATTAAGTTTGCATTGGGTTTTATAATAACTGAAGAGCCATTTTTTTAATGTGGACTTATTTTTAATGACAAAATGTCCCACTCCTGTTTCTTTAAATCTTTAATAATTGACAGGACTTTTCATTCTGAAACATGCCTCTGTTATTTTAATCATACCATGCTTGATGTTTTCACAATTGGGATATCACTTTCAGCTCGCAATTTTTTTTCAATGTCTTCCCAATTCCGGTCTTTGTCCTTGAATAATATTCTATAGTCAAGAAGCACAAAAAAAATGATGTGTCTTATTATTTATTCAATTTATTTCCTACCTTATTGAGTGCTCAAAATACCTAACAAAACTAAATTAATAAATTAAAATGACTAATAAACTTAACTATTAAAAGCCTGACAAATGTAATGTACTTTACCAATTTTCTGAATGCCAAGAGAGTAGGCAGCAACTCCTTAGGGGATGCAACCCACAGCCTGAGAGCAGGAGAAAGCTCTCTTCCAAGTGCCAGCAAAGTGAACTTTGCTATCAGGCAGAGAGTGGTTAAGGCAACAGGCTAGAAACCAGGAGACTGAGAGTTCTAGTCCCGCCTTAGGCACGAAAGCCGGCTGGGTGACCTTGGGCCAGTCACTCTCTCTCAGCCCAACTCACCTCACAGGGTTGCTGTTGTGGGGACAATAGGAGGAAGAAGGAATATTAGGTATGTTTGCTGCCTTGAGTTCTTTATAAAACTAATAAAGGTGGGATAGAAAACAAACAAACAAACAAACTGCAGGTCTTAATGCCTGGGCAGGTTCATAATGGGAAAGCAGGTTCAAAGCTCTTTAGGTCTTTAAAGATTAATGGCAACATCTTACATTGTGCCTGGTAAGCAACTGGGAATGAGTACAGATCTTTCAATGAATGCATTATGCGATCCCTTATCTTAGTTAGATGCTGCATTTTGTACCAACTGCAACTTCTGGATATTGTTCAATGGTAACTCTACATGGAACATACTGCAGTAGCCAAGATGGGATATAATACTGGCATGGCTATGAGCTGTCAAATCTCATGGGTTCAGAAAAGGAGGAAGCAGGCATTTTAGCCAAGATTGAGCAAATGTGCTCTAGGCCATAACTGTTAATTGTGAATCCAGTGGCATTTGATCTTCAGGTATATTTCCAGACTGTGGACCTACTCTAAACAGATTTGATCTCCTTACTATAAAAGGAAACCTCTAATATTGAGACTGACAACTGGTCACAATACTGGGGAATCAAAACAGATAATGGATCAATGAGACCAAACAATCTGGGAGTCATACTTGGTGCCAAGCCAGAGTGTTGAGCTGTAGTGACATAAAACTCCAGCTGATAGGTCAATGCCATTGAATGAGAATTCAGGCTGCACATGGGATAGAAACAGCATTGGTTGTGCTACTTTGTCAGAACTTGGAGGGGTTTATTGTGCCCCTTCAGGTCCTTCTGAGCCTCTCAGCAGCATTCAATATCAATCATGGTATTCTTTTTGAGTGCCTATGTGGATTGAGCTTTGGGAACACTGTCCTTCAGGGATTCTATTCCTTCCATAGTGGGTGGTTTCAGTTGGTGGTTAAAAGGAAGGAGAGGTCGATCCAGTGGCCACCCATATATGGGGTGACACAGGGTTTGGTTCTCTCCCCCTTATTATTTAACATCTGTATAAAGCTGCTGGGAGAGATCATTATTATAGTGTGCGATATCAGTATCTTGATGATACCCAGCTTTCCACTGCCATCTTGGCTTGAGCTGGTAATGTTGTAAAAGTCTTGCTACCTAAATCCTGTCAGAATCTAGTTGTCATAAAACAGGCTGAAATTGAACCCAAGCAAGACAGAGCGCTGCCTGCATAGCAAGGGTCTTGGTTACTTCCACTGATACCTCTTCAGGAAGCACTACCACCCCAGAATGAGCAGATTTGCAACTTTGGGGATCCTCCTATATCCATGACTACTGCTGGATATACAGATGGAGCCTACTGCCAGGGAGGCATTTGCCTCACATCTGCAAATTTTGCCTAGCATCTGTATCTATTTTTCTAGCCTTCCCAGTACCTCCCCATCTAAAAGGTATGGTCTGGCTGTAATTTACCTTGAGGTGTTTCACTACACAGAGGTGAACAATTCCCCCTAGATGGAGTGCTGAGGTTGGGCGGAGCTGCCTTGATAGGCCTCTCCACGTCAGTAATAGGGCATAGCCTATAATATCAGCCCCTGATACTGGCTGAAGCAAAGGGGCATAGTGTACCTTATTTTCAATTTTTATCCTATACTGTCCTTATAATATATTTGAAAGGCAAAGTAAAATTGTCCATTTTTTCTTCTGACCAATTTCTTTCTCTTGGATGTTACGGAAGAATCACCACTCTTATGACTTACAGAAGGCTCTGAATATCTGCTTATTTTCAGAAACCCAGGCATATGAGCTAATATGATATTTATTTATTTATTAGGTTTATATTACCACCCCTCTCTCCCAATGGGGGACTCTGGGTGGTTGCATATTTATGCAATGCATATTTATGCAATAAACCAATGTCTTCTTCCAAACCTCAAAATATTTCAACTTACTAACACATTTCCTTACATGAAATTTAATCTGCTGAAAACATACTCCCTTCTACATTAAATTTAATAAATTAAATTACATTAAATTAAATTAAATTCTACATTAAATGCTTTCAAGTGACTAGACCTGGAAGTATATAAACTTCATGTAAGTAGAACCTATTACACCTATTTTGCCATTGGGTATCAAATATAGCTATAGTGACAAACAAGTCTGTGGCATAATTATCCAAATAGAAGTTTTGGTATCAGGTTTGAAGGGAAGTTTTATGATTGAAATTATCAAGAAGGCTTTGTTGAACTTGAAAGAAGTTCTCTTCAGGTACATGGTTTTCTAAGCCAGTAAATCTCCATTTATCAGACAGTATTATGTCTAAACTGGGTCAGTATCTAGTAGGGGGAATCACTGAATAGATGAGGTGTTGCCACAACTTTATATGTAGTTATTAGAATTAAAATGCAAACCCATGTTTTCATTTCCCACGTTGACTAGACAACAATGAAAAAAAGTTATTTCAGAGCTGAACAGCTTTACACACTGATGATTCTGTTAAGAACAAATGAAAGCATATGAATACTTAGATTTAGTCACACTTAATAGCTTACTTCTATATGCTGCATTTGACTGACAATCTCACACTCTAATTCTTTGTTTGACTGTTGTGAGTTGCCCAGAGTCATTGAGAGTCGGGCGGTATACAAGTTTAATAATAATAATAATAATAATAATAATAATTTATTAAAAGTACACTGGAATTTCTCTATAACCCTTAAAAGTACCTTGCAACCTATTTTATCCATGTAGTTATATGGGGAAAGTAAGTATATGGGGAAAGTAGGTTTTCCATTGACTCTGGAAAATATCGTTAATCCTTTTTATGCCTCCACATTCAGGAACTATCTGAAGAATTGCAGGAATTCCAGATTTCAATGCTTATTTATTTATGATATTTATGAGCTGTCCCAATCTGTTAGGACTCTGGACAGCTTAAATACAATAATAAACATATTATAAAATACAAAAATAATTAAAAGTCCAGAAAAAACAATCATTTAAAAAGCTAAACCCATAGATCATACAAGGGTCTATCACCTACTCTAACCCAAGTCCTAGGAATAGATAATCAAGCCCTGTGATTTAACTAGCAATTTATCTTGAATTAATAGTTATTGATATGCTATTCTCAGAATTTTTTATGACTGCATATTTAGAATAAAAACAGCTATCGTTCAAAGATCTTAGAAGAGATATTCTATTATAAAACAGAAAATATAGCAGAAACATTTACAGAATGAAAGCTTCTAAATAACATTCAAAATAAAACAGTATTCCAACTCTTCTATGTCACATATTATCTGATGCATGGATGAAATACAGAAATTGTGTAAGACTAGTATGTTTAAATAAATATTATCTGCAGGCCTACCATAAACACATTCTTAATTCTTGTCTAAATTAATCTATTCAGATCCAGCATAATCTTAAACCTGATCATGTTTTCTTGTCTCAGTTCCACATCAGTAATATGAATGTTTTATACCTATTCTATCTTTGAGAGTTGTGTAATTAACTGAAATAATGCATTTTGGAAAAGTATGTTATTTTTATTCAGAAAAGTTACTGGGTTGAAAGATAAATAGATGAGTTAAAATAGAATACTTTAAAAAAGGAAGGAATAGTTATGACATGTAGAAAAGGAAGTGTTATTTCAAAAATGTGGGAGGAGTTAGCTAAAAAAAACTTGAGAGAAGAAAGCACACTATAGATTGGGCAAAAATGGCTAAGCCATAAGAAAGGGGAAAAGTCATCTCCTGATAACAAAAGCAGACATCTTTTTCATATTGCTACCAGAATTAAGGTAAATAGTAAGATAAATACTATTCAATACCTTCAATTCTGTATGGTTTATTGGAAAGGAAGTTATTAACACCATAGTGCAAAATAACATATATAATTAAAAATGAAGATGTCTGTAAAGCACATGTGCTACATTCTTTCTTTTCCTCCTAGTCTCTTATTTCTTAATCAACAGTGTTCTTTAATTCAAATTTAAGCCAGAGAATAAGAATGTCAAATATTCTGTTTTAATTCCTAGCTTTGTATATATTACAGCTGGGTACATATCAAAGTTCTCAATATTATGTAATAACTAGAGTTATTAAATTGTTCTTAAAACTCAAGTATTGGTCACTAGAGCCAGTTTGGTATAGTGGTTAAGGCATCAGGCTAGAAACTGGGAGACTATGAGTTCTAGTCCCACCTTAACAATCGAAGAGAATATTTGTAGCTCAGGGTTGAACTGTGGAGTCCTTGGTGCTCCCTGAGCCTTGTTGTTTTCTTGCAGATGTTTCATTGCCAGACTAGGCAACATCTTCAGTGTGAAAACACTTTTCGCATTGAAGATGTTGCCTAGTCTGGCAATGAAACATCTGCAAGAAAACAACAAGGCTCAGGGAGCACCAAGGACTCCACAGTCCCACCTTAGGCACAAAGCCAGCTGGGTGACCTTGAGCCAGTCACTCTCTCTCAGCCCTAGGAAGGAGGCAATGGCAAGCCACTTCTGAAAACCCTTGCCAAGAAAACTGCAGGGACTCGTCCAGGCAGTCTCCGAGAATCGGACATGATTGAAAAAAAAAAAAAGGTCACTACACAGTTGTTATTCTAGGAGTGTTTTAACAGTATACTAAGAAATACAACATATTATACAACTCTTTCAAAGGATTTTCCTAGTAAACATCAAGATTTTAATAGCAGTTTTTGCAAGAGTATTTTGGATAAATAAAACAGATTACCTTATTTTACCAGCTGTCTTATCTATAGATTGCCGAATCTTCCGAGAAAACTGGAAGACTGAGGACAACAGCAAGGTATCTCCCATAACCTGAATATTTTTGAAAAGGAAATTTTAAACTGATGTAATAGAGGTTTTATTCTTGAAAAAAGGCTTTTTCTCATATAATTTCACTTAGATGGAATGTAAGACCATGATGATCATTGACTTAGATTAAATTGATATCTAAAATATATATTTTAAACCTTCTCCCAGTGTATGAATTCATTCAGAAGTAGAAAGATAATCCTTCAAACAGTCCAATTGCAATCTGAATGCCAGATCTAGCATGCCACACACTGCTTTTGGCTCACAGTATTAGTTTCTGGATCAATCCCAGAACAGTTCAATCAGAGTGATCTGGAGGAGGAATGGAATGTTCTGGAATTCTCTGGAATGTTTTCAGAATACATTATTATTCTGAATAATAATGAATAGCTTCATTATTATTTTATACATTTATTGCTAATATTGTATTGTATTAGTTTGTAAAGCGAGGGGATGGAGGACTTACAATATGAGAAAATAGAGTTTAAGAAGTAAGGAATCTGCTCTGTGCGCTACAGAAATAAACACCTTTAATTAATCAGTGAAGAACCCAGTGGCTCTCAATATGGAAGAACTATATTTTCTGATGTGAACAACAGTCAGTGCAATGTAAACTGTAGAAGCAAACACATGCCAAATAAAATGGAATTACTTCAGTACTGGGGATATGGTTTTTAACTGCATGCCAATTCAAGACATATTATCAGCATTAACTGTTAATATATTCCCTTTTTATGACTTACATAACTATGCATGGGATCCCAATTTCTTTAGAAACAGGTAACATAGTAGACAGGGTTATTTTAAGAAGACAACAGAATAACCTCAGGTAAGCCATTTTAAGCTCCCCAGATGCAAGGTAACACAGAACAAAGTGTAATAATAATGGCTAAAATGGATACAACATAGTGAAGAATTTTAAAAAATAATTTCAGTGCATTTTAATAATACGATTGAGGGAAAAATATATGAGCCCAACTTTTAAGACATAATAAAGAATCTGTACATTTAGATCTAATTATGTAAAGGCTGCAATTTCAGAACATTCCAGAGAAATCTGGCTCAAACATTATGAAAAACTGTGGCTTTTCACTACTTAAGCAATCTCTGGAGAACCATCTTCTTTTGTGCTTCTTCCTCCCCTTTGTCCTTTTCTGTCCACTAGAGGACACTAGAATACTTCTTCAGCTTTTTGTGCTCTGTCTTGCTAACACATAGCTCCTGACCCTAACCGACTTAAACCTGCCTATGGAACAAGAAGCTACATTAAGATGCACAATGGAATTTTCACACTGAATAACCTGCCTAAAAATGGCAGCTCAACCTAAGTGGTTTAGCACTGAAAGCTAAAAAAAAGTAAGTCTGTGCAATTTTTGTTCAGTTCTTTGTATAAAATATGATTAATATTTACTTCATCTCTGCTCCAGGTTCGACGACGTGTAATTGTGGGGGGTTCAGGTACGTCTGTTGTCTGTGGTTTGGGATCATTTGGCCGAATGTTTCCATCCGGCGTTTTAGCATTTACTACTGGAGGAATCTTCCTGAAGTTTAGACTTTCATCAAACACACGGTCAACTAGCTGAAAAATATATACAAATATATATAATTGATAATAAAGCCTAATCTTATAAAGACAACTGATTAGATGCATTCTGAGGCCCATTTATTACGATCTTGCTACAGACAGACATAAATACCAAAGTAACTAGAATATTTAACTTTTTGTGTACTAAAAACAAAATATTTATTAAATTTTACCAAAAGATTGCCTATTATTTTAGTTTTGAAGGTACAGAAATACATACTTATTTAAATATTGAACAATGGTATGTATAACACTATTTATGTATTCTACACTTTAGATTACTGCTTAATGCTAACATAAGAAGGGGCTTTACATTTATTTAGTAAAGATGTAAATCAACATTATCTATCTTAGAGAAAAATGCATATTTATATTAAGTAAAGGTAAAGGTCTCCCTTGACATTAAGTCCAGTCGTGTCCAACTCTAGGGGGCGGTGCTCATCTCCGTCTCAAAGCCGAAGAGCCGGCGTTTGTCCGCAGACACTTCCGTGGTCATGTGGCCGGCATGACTACACGGAACGCCGTTACCTGCCCACCGAAGCGGTACCTATTGATCTACTCACATTTGCATGTTTTCGAACTGCTAGGTTGGCAGGAGCTGGGACTAGCAACGGGAGCTTATCCCGTCACGCAGATTCAAACCGCCGACCTTCCGATCGGCAAGCTCAGCAGCTCAGCGGTTTAACCCGCAGCGCTACCATGTCCCTCTAATATATAATATTTATATTAGCAGATGCTTAATACCATGTCTAGGGAAAAAGAGAAAGAAACCAACACAAACATAGTAAAGTCACACTGCATACATGTTATGTGTCTTTCTTACACCCTATTACTTGCAAAAATGTACATAGAACATGATGTTAACCAAGTCATGTACAAGCTGTTGAAATAAATAAAAACACAGTTGATGGAGAGAAATATTCAGGGTTGGCAATATTCACTATGCTAGGATTGTTTTCACTAGATTATTTTTCTGGGGTTTAATGCACTTGACCACTCATATGCTCCAGCTAGTGTTTTTGTTGAAATCGCAACAAAATCGGAACTTTTGTTGAAGTTCCTTATTTAAGAATGGCCACCTTAAAGCCAGTGACACAATCTTTTAGAAAGCTGAAATGCTCCCTTGCTGCTTTTTGAATATTATCATTTCTGATATCAGAACTGTGTCTATTTATTCATTGTATATAGAGACTAGCCTGTGTAAGTGATAAAACATTGCTAGCCAGTTAAGCAGACAGATGAGACTCTTCCAATGTTCCCAGCCCTACTAGGAGCAGTTCTCTTTCTGGAAGCAAATCTTCTGCAGCATTCCAGGTTCAACCTGATCCTAAAAAAAGACCCATTTTGGAGTTAGACTATCCAGAGTTCTGCATATCACCTCCTGTTATGGAATATTAACTTTGGGGAAGAGACAAATTAACCCTGGACATGCTGGATGGGTTCATTTTGGAACCAGAATATGGACATTTGCACAACCACAGTTAAGACATATGCAAAATTTGAAAATGAGAAGCATGATTTCCTCAGGTTGTAGATGTCACTGTTGGGCCTTATAATAGTATTGCCAAAGCAGATATGTGAACAATAGTTCCAGTTAAAAAATTTTTAGAAAAATCTAAATCTCTTAAAATTAAAACAAACTCTCATATTCTTTTAATATTCTGGAAGTCTCTCAAGACCTGGTTATGTCACCAGGCTTGGGGGTCCCAGGGAACCGGGGATATCCTAAGATGGCTCCCCTATTGTGGTTGATATACTCACTCTTTCCATGCTTTGTGGCTTGTACATAATTTTTAATAATATTTTAATTTTTAATAATGATTGCCTCTATTTTTATAATTATTGTTTTTATATTGTTGTTTTATATGGTTTTTGTATGCCACCCAGAATCACTTTTGTGAGATGGGCAGTCACACACATTTGATAACTAACTAACTAACTAAATAAATATTCAGGGATTAATTTTTCAATTTAAATGTAGTTGAAGTTACTATAACTTAGTCTGTGCAACAGGTTTTGGAGGATTCTCTTTGATATTTCTTTTAAAAGATGAATTGAATCAGCTATATTAAAGAATTATTAATACATCATTTAAGAGAAACTCCCTAGGAAAACATAGTGTTTACTGCTACCCAGCTTTTTCCAAGCAAACTGCCAACTCTGAAAACAAATCATTCAAACAGACAAAACAACTCATTCAAACAGACAATCCAGTTATAAAGATGTTAAATTTATGTAATTTTAATCACTTACTGAAGTTTGCAACAGTGATATGAGAATGAAAGACAGCACATAGGAATAGCAGATTAGAAAAAGCCAAAACCTGAATTTAATTTATTTGTGCTGTTTTGTTAAGACTGATATTCCCTTCCAGCCCAGAGCTTACATGGGGATCATCCTTCATTTTACAAGCCCATCAGGTAGGTTGGCCTGAGACACACTGGCTGGCCCAAAGTTACCATGTGAGTGGTGGCTAAGCACGGACTTTAATCTGGGTTTCCCTGGTCCTATACCACTATACCACACTTTTATGGCTATGAAGGTATGTCAATTTAGATTGATTGTTTATGTACTGAGAGGGTTTTAATTTACTTGCTGATTCTAGACTATTCAAAAGCAAGGATTAATGAAAAGTAGAGCCATGTAAGATGACTAATCATGCATAAATTCATTTATTTCACACGTAACATTTTGTAATATCTGGCATCAACACACGCTTAAGGATTCTTTTTCACTAGGGAATACACAGGCCCTGCTGATTTGTATCTGTGCCTAGGATGAAAAAAATACAAAAAGTTACTAAAAAAATCAACATGAAAGTGTGTTCAAAGCACAACTGTTTTTTGCACTGACCATATTAAGAGACCTGCCCACTAACTACTGGAATTAATTTTCGATCACTGCTCATCTAACCTTAAAATTAAAGAAAGGGAATGCTGAGATGCATGCATACAAGAGTGGAGATAATTAAAATTGTGTCAAAAGAGTGAAACAAAAGAAATAAAGAAAAGGAAGAACCTTATGCATTTCTCCATGAAGATCTCCTACCTCTTCTCTAGTGTCTATGGCAGAGCCAGGGGTGGTGGCAGCAGTGCTTACTGTGGTACTAGGAGCAGTGCCTGATGAAGTCACCGAATCGATCTCTCCTGCTACATCATTGATTTCCCGGGCAATGAGAGCCAAGTCTTGACTGATCCTGTTGATGTAAGTAGCATTAGCAGCACAAAGTGGGTCAAATGGTCAATGTCAGAGCTTCCAGTTGAGACAATTGGAAACATGGTGCATTTTCTTGGTCTTCTTTTTCTCATAATCCCACAAAATTAGTTGCAATTTAACATTGTTCTATGAAAACTTTAGTTTTCTTCAACCATCATTGTATAAATTCACCTCAACCATTTATGAGCCAGAATTCATGATTATACTGCTTTGCATCTGCAAGTGTGTGGGCACACATGCATATACAGTATATTTCAACTACCACCACCCCTTATTTTCTAACGTTAACCAAGTATTTTAATTAGTGAAGAATTATACAATTCTTTCACCAGAAAGGTTAAAATCCAAAATCTCATGGGGGAAAAATGACTTGCATAATGAGATTCTCTGCTCTACTTTTTCCTTCAAAGTCCCTTATTCCTCAAATTTGATCCAGAGGGTTCTCCAACCTTTTGAAGTATTTTAAAGGGAGCAGGGCCAAAGAGGGAATCACTATCACACCATTCCATTGGTGAACACTGTTCTGTTAGCAGGAGGAGCTAACTGGATACAACTCCAGGAAAATATTTTTGCACAAACATATACTATCATAATGCTACTTTAGTACAACTGAGGTGTTTGTGCCCATGCTTTTCCTGCCCAGATCCTATTCACAACACATTTGTTAACTTTACCTCTCTATTACTAGATCCCCCTTTCTCTTTGTTTCCCTCTCTTTAGATTTGTCAATATTATTAAGAATACCTTGTCTCACAAGGTCAGCCTGTCTGTCTTTTGTTTATTAAATAGTTATCAATTGCAGTCTTGGGAAAAAAATCCTGTTAATCCAATTTTATATTTATATGCATTTTGCATAAGCTATTCTGTATTTTAAAAACTGGGCTTTACAAAGACCCAATATGAGTATATGAAAGAATATATACCCTGAGTATGCTTTTCTGGCTATAGCCAAGTGCCAGAGTAAAAATAAGTTGGATATTTTGCTGCTCTGTTCCTGTTACAAGTGCCTGTAAAAACACCAAAGCCTTCTCTGAATTTCAGGAAGTCTAGAGAATGTCTGTTTTCTGAACCGATGTGCCTTTTGCTTATGAAAACAGCACTTTAAGATTTAAACTAATATATTAAACTAGAATTAATACACATTTTAATGAATAACAAGTTGGTTGAGCATAGAAAATATTCCAATTGCTTGCCAAGCAATATCACTGAAAAAAACCTGAAATGATTCTTGCAATGTGCCATAATCCAAATCTAACCATTTGTGTTGATATGCAAATGTATTGCATTCTACTTCAGACTAAGAAAGCCATTCTCAATTGAATTTCTGAATATTTCCCAGTAATATTCATACTCAGTGTGGCAATCATCTAATCCAGAGTTGAGAAACATTTTTTGGTCTGAGTACAAAAGGCAGGGCAAGGAACACCACGGTGACACCAGAGTTGGTCTTCTATTTTTGAAGTAGAGGGAGGAGGTTAAGGGGCCTCTTAAGGCATCCATTTTGCTCCTTGATTTCCCCCAAAACTCAAAAAAACCCACCAATTTTTAGGCTTGTTGGTTTTTTAAAGGATGAAATGGATGCCCTAACCCGTACTTTAATTATAATGAGGACAACCATAAGAAAGGAAAAAAAGAAACCTCCCCCAAAATTTGTCTTACTAACTGGGGGTGGGGGGTGGTGCCCTAAAGACTGCAAAAGGGGCACTGGAAGCTAGGGCCTGTTTTCTTGGGAGACATGAAGCCCACCTGTCTTTTACAGTCATCACCATCTTGCTGATGTACCTATGCAACATCAGAACTGGTGTGAGCTTGAAAAATGAGGACTAGAACTTCCTGGGCTGAGGGGAAATGGAAAAGGACTGCAGCAGGGATGAACCACAATAATGTTGGCAGACTATATAGAGAGATCTTCTGAAGATTAGAAAAAAGGAAATTTGGGACCCTTGTGTAATCTGCCTTCCTTTATCTTAATTTATCATAGGATCCTGGTTCTGCACAGAAGGCATAATATAAATAGCAAAAATTTTGAATAGTAACAGTATAAATGATAACTCTGAAGTTTTATGAAAATGAATAGAATACCAATTATACAAAAATCTTGGTTTCAACTCATACATTAATAATTTTGAGTTAAAAACCCTCATATTGTGAATACTTCATTATGTAAGAATGAACGTAGGGCACTTCCGCAAAGCCACACATTTTACACTCCAAACCCTCTATCATTTGCCCACTGTGAAAACGTGATCACCAACACTGCTGAAATGCTGAGAATGCTGAAACAGCTGACCAGCACCTCCTCTAGTGGAAGAATCAGGGAACACAAAAATCAGTATCCAGTCAGCCTCCTATTCCACATCAATCATTACTTCTGTTTCTCTTGTTCTCCTCCCCAAGAAAAAAATTGCAAAAAGCAAATAGTCACTGGAAGGGGCACGTGCAGAGCTTACACATTTAGACAGACTGGTAGAAGGACATGGGGGGGGGGGGCTACAGCACCTTAATTTTTACAGTGAGTGGGTCAAGCCCAGGCACCAGGGTGAGCCACACAAAACTTTCATGAAATACCTCCCACCACACCTCCAAAATCACAATCAAATTGTAGCTTGACATGACCGAAAGGGCCAAATGTTAAATACTTCGGGTGTAAACGTACTATCTAAATAAGCATAAGTTATTTCAGTTACAGAAAGGAAATTGTATTTACTTTTCATCTGGTCCCAATCCTCTTTTGTGGAGGAAATCCTCAGGAAACCACTCAAGGCCAAGTGTAGCCCGCATAGCAGTTCACGCCTTGAAATTGGCTTACTTCAAACAAACCAGTTACATAATCAATACGTTTCCACTTAACTAACTGAAAGTTTTCTGCATTACTCCGCATAGGGACCTGTAGGAGGATGGGGAGGACAACAACTTGTACACAGTGATGTCATGCAAATGCCACAACTTATCTACTTGCATCAGATGTCAGGACACAAGTAAGTAAAGACAGCATTTGCATAACATCCCTGCATGTTGCCATTTTGGCACCATTGCGATTTGCTGCAGACACTGCTACTCTTCCTGACGGTACCAAAACTACGGGTAAAGGAGAGGCTGTAATTAATGTCTTCTGCTTCTCACAGAGCTCTTATTTCTTGGAAAGCCAACCTTGCTATTTCTTCTCGATGAGCAGTCCAATCACGAATGTAGTCCTCCTGTTCCTTTATTCTATGCTTGAAGGTATTGCTAGTTTGTGCCGATGTTCCAATGTTCTGCATTCGAGTAGTTTTCAGGGCTGGAGAAGTACGTAGACGGGCATGTTTAGGAGAATTACGGTTTGATCCAAATTCATCTTCAGAGGTGGAAGCATAATCAGTAGGAAAGCGCCTCCATCTTGAATTTACTAAATTAGTTTAATTATTGAAAAAGAATTATTGTTGTATTTATTGCAGATAATACAATTATGATTTTAGAAACATGATAGCATACCAGTTGATTAATACCAAACCTCAAATGCCTCACCAAAAAGTGTTTACTGACTACAGCTTGAAACTAAAAAAAAAGTTTTGTTAAATAATAAATACTAATTTACAAAATGTGAAAAAGAATACTCTGTGTACAATGTTGAGTTAATAAAACAGAATATTACTAACTTCTATGAAAATAAATCAATACAGTGAATCTGTATGTTTTTTGCAAATTAGGCCAATTTCCAAAAATGTGTAACTGCGCATTTGATGACACATGGGAAGATAAGCACTATAAATGGGATGAAGTATTTAGAGGAGAAAAACTATAGTTTGCATATAGTCCTGTTTGAAAATACTAGGCTATATTGACTAACTATTTTAAGGGCACATGGACTTTACGGCGTTGTTGTTGTGAGGAAAATGAGGCAGCAATATTAGGTTTGTTTGCTGCCTTGAGTTATATGTAAAAATGGTGGGAAATCATCATCATCATCATCTGCTATTTTCCTAAGAAAGAACAGTAGCAGATTCAACACAGAAAATGCTCACTTCCACAGACAGACTTTGAGATCTACTAAAATGATTTCCCTTTTCTAAAACATGTAAGGGATGCTGATTCTAATACAAGCATAAATTCTTAGAGATATAACTATATTTCAAAAAAAATATCCCTCCAAGAGAATTTCAAGTATCACTGCTGTCAAGCATGGCTTTTATCAATTGGGTGAAAGCTTTGTCAAAGTCACTGGCAAATGCAGGGGTTCCAGGCCAGGTGAAGAACTTGGCTGAAAGAGTGAAGGAGGTTTTACCCTTTGCTGTGCAGTCCTCTGTACTGGGGTCCTATGGCTGACATAGCTCTGGGGAAACAGGACTCCACTGGGAAAAAAGGCACCCCCCCAAATACTCGGGGGCCAAATGTAGATGGCAATTTTACCAAGAAAGAAAGAATCTGTGTCTCCCCCTTGCTAAAGTCCTGATTTAGACTTTTACCTGCAATTGTTCTTAAAGTCATATAATTATCAAGTGCCTAAATTTCACCTGATCTTTTGGTTTGGTTAAAAACCAAACAGCAATGTTCAAATCAAATTAAACAAATCATTTATTACAGTCATTAAGGCCAGTGAAAATGAAATTGTGTGGTACTGAAATGGGATGTCTTCTCTATTCAAGGTGGTTAAATGCAGAGATGACTCTTCTGGAAACTAAGTCCTTTTTTTGCTGAAAATTTAAATAATGGATGTAATTATGACTTTTAAAAGAAGGCAAATAATATCCTTAAATGAATTTGGAATATAGGTTTAATACTGTCTTTGTTTAAAGGATGGAAAGCCAGGTATGACTACCAGATTTTCTTTCAAATTTACATGCTAATTCTAACAGGCCTGATTTAATTTCAGAATCTCAAGGTTCCTATTTTTTTACATTTTAAATGTAGTTTAATAAGCAGAAAAAATATTTCTACAAGAATGCAACCACAAATCATTCACGGGCAGTACTGAATTGAACCCAACCATCTTGGGTAAGTATATCTTTGAACTCAAAATTCTTCTATTACCACCTTGTTGCTTATTCAAGATAAAATTCCAATTAGTTTTTTTCAAATATATATTTAAAACTAGTCCTGCAACCCAGCATTGTACAACATGAGCATTTAGAGAAAAAAAAAATTAGGAGTGAAATTTTTAAAATACATGATGTCTAGTACTCTACCACTGTAAGTTTCAACAGCAGGATCTGGGTCTGGAAGAAGATGATATGTCTCTGTGTACAAAAATGTGTTGATCATGTTATTGACAACATACAGATTTAATGCATTTGCCTTAAAATTGAATAATTAACTTAATTCTACCACTTTGAAAAGATGTGGAAATAAAATAAGCATTCATTTCAACTCACTAAATGATTTTTTGGCTTTCAATTCAATTTGAAAATCTAAGTATCAACCTACGTTGCAGCGAGAAGACACAAATGAATTTTTAGTAAAAAATTATTTGGAAGAATAACAAAAGTTAAAAAGTGGTACTGGCTATGATAATTAAGATGTAACTTATGTGCCCTTACTGGTTTCCTCATATTCCATAATATCTATGGCTGCTCTAAAAGAAATTTAAACTGAATGAGCTTTGTTCCACAAACTCACTTCAACATTTAAAGTGTCAGGTAAGAAATAAGAATGATCTTCCCACAAATTATCTTTTACTTTAATTAAAGAATCTGCCCTCAAATTATTCCAGACAATGCTACACCTCTGGGATGTGTCATGTTTGAAGATATGGTGCTATTGCAGAAAATATTTGTCCCAGCAAGGGAGTGTAGTAGCGTATACAAAGTTGCCTCCATGATAAAGCCTCTTTTATCATGACTTGTTTAAAGTAACTGCATGTTCTCCATTTTCTCATTAGCTGGCTCTCTAATTACATTTGATTTCCCAGCACAAATTCAGGCCAGATATGCTTCAAAGCCAGCCACCCTGCAGAAAGGAGGGAGGGTATGAATGTGTGAACTGGCATGGACTTGGCAAACATTTTTGATTGCTGATGAATAAATGTAAGCAACAGAAGTGCCTAATTAGAATAATTGTAATGGTATATACCATTAACATTTTGAGAACTTCCTCAGAGGTGGAACCTCAATGCAAACTGGATCCTAGGACAGTCCTGTGTACCCACTGGCATTGAAGGGACTTGCCTGCTGACTTTCTCTGAGCAGGAGGAGAAGGGGTTTCTGACAGTGGAAGGGGTTAAGATTCCACCTTTTGCTCTGAATCAATTTCATTTAACACTTTCTGCTTAAAAAGTTTGTTATTTTCCTGGCTTATTCAATAAATCATCTTTGGCTTTCACCTCATTTGAGTGTTCATTGCTTCTGAATTCTAGAATCTGCTGACCACAATTTACTGTGGTAAAACATTTAGCAAAACATGGGTTTCAATGTTCCAAAGAGCTGCAAGAAGCTATTCCATGATGCTATGATGTCACTGGAAGGATGGAGCTGAGAAGTTTTAACGTGTTTGGATTTTAAGGGCGAGAAGGGAGTGGGAAGCCTCTCCCCACAAACCCTGAAAAACAGGCTGATTTGGCCTTTGGGGGAGTTTAAGTGTGGGGAGAGGAGCAGAAGGCTTTTCAGAGGTAAACTACTCCCATTGCCATCCTTAAAATGATCCCTGTCAGCCATTTTGCCACTAAAATTCAGCGACACAATTGTAGGAAGTTGGTGGGCTGCAAATGGGATGACAGAGGCCACAGGCAAAGCACTGTGGATGCTCAGCCTTATTTTAGATAGATATCTTAATGGTGTAAATTTTCTGATGCTTCTGCTAACAAGCTCAAATGAAAGTCCTAAAGAAATGAAAATGGATTTACAAATAACCAGAGCACATTAACTGCACGGATGTTTAAACTACAGCATATTGCGCTCAGGAGTACATAATAAGACTTCCATCCTGCAGTCAGATTTTAAATACGCCTATGCATTCACACCAATTTTCTCTTCAAGCTACCGTAGCTAAAACCTTGTTAGATGCTACCCTGTAGGTTCCATAAACCTTTTAAAGATAGCAGTTGGTATATCCTGAATAGGTACAGGGGGGCCTTAAAAACACTAACACAAATGTTATGCCTGCAGCAGTTCTTCAAATTCTAGCCAGAATGTTGATAATTAAGCAAGCTTTATAATCACCATATGGCACAAGGACAGTGTTCTCCACTGTATACTCCATATAAAGATTGTAATGTAGTATATGCTTGTTTCCATTTATAGTACCAGTCACATGAAAGTCTACGTGCCTTTGGTGCATATTCCAACAACGACCAGTAGCTATATGGAACTGTGTAATTGGGCAGGCCACATACAGTACTATTATGTAGAACACTGCCACACAAAAATTAATAGGTAAGCAGGAATGTAAGGACGGGTCATTACAGTTCAGGTTCAACATGAACGAACTGTAAATGTTAGGACTGGGAAGCAAATCTGTAGTCCAGAATATTTTTATCTTTTTTTCATGTTCTCAAGAATTGCAGTGAAAAAGCATACTTGGCTAATGCACTGGCTTTTCTTTAAAGCCAAGCTATATATATCCACCATGCCCTGATGCTTTTTAAAATTATTATTATTTATGGGGAACAGAAGATTCTTCTGTTCCTCCTTCAACCTGGCTTGTTAGCATTTTGCATGAGAACAAGCATCAATTTTAGTAAGTCACATGAACAACTGAAAATGGAAAGTGCTGGAAAACCAGATCATTAGAAATAAGGTAGAAAGTGCCTCATACCTGATGGAGAGTTATGGGCTGAAGACAGAGATTTGGACTTGGAATCTGACAGGCGAGAAATACTGTTAGCTCTAGTTCTAGGAGAAACTTTAGAACTGTCGGCTGGTGGAGTTAATCTAATGCCACTTCTAATTATGGCTTCTGGAGTACGCGAAGTAGAGCTTCTAGTTACTGTTGCTTCAGAGTCACTTCGTGCTGATAAAGAACCAAGTCTATTTCTCCGTGGCTGGGCAAGGAGGTCAATTCTTGAAATATTTCTCCTTCCTGATGGGGGCTTAGATGTAGAACTTGTAGTGGATACCTCAGAAGCAACTGATGCTTTATCTGCATCTGCAAGTTCACTATCTGACACCTCACCAAGCCGCGCTCTCCGTAACAGAGAAGTCCTTGTAGGGCGAGGCCTTGGAAGAGTGGTTGACTTACTGACTTGCCCTGTTGATGGTGAAGAAGACTTCAACTTAGCTGATTTAATACCTTCTGTTTTGGAATGCAAATGTTCATCTGCTGAGGTAAAAGGAGTCCTTCCATGTGATTTGCCAGAACATGTTTCCTGGTCAGAAGATAAAATATCAGAAATAGCAGAATGAGGTACACTAGAAGTTTGATCATCATCTGTTAAATCTACTGAAGGCTGTCTTATTCTTCCACTACTCTGTGCAATCTTCCGTGCATCACCCCTTGAACTAGCTTCTGAGGAGCGGCATTTTGTTTTCTTCTCCATTTTGTCACTAGCATTTGAACAAGATGATCTTAAAATATCTTTTGAGGGAGAACTAGTTGAACACCGATCTTTATAGAGGGTGGTAAAGCTTTTACGTTTCTGAGTAGTTTTTCTTTCACTGTCTCCAGTAACTAGACTAATTGTACTAGCAGTATCCACATCTGATTCAGGTGAAATGGAATTATCTCTGTTGAAGCTGGGAGTGTCAGGTCCTTCCTCTGTTTTATTTTCTTCACGCAGCTTCGCCTCAAGAAAAGCCATTACAGCTTCCGTATCTTTTAAAATAAGCGTTGTATCTAGACCAGGATCTGTTTCCATTGGATCACTTTTCTCACCTGCTCTGTTGGTGGGTGTTAAAGAAAATGATGGAGTAGTTCCTTGTTTATTAATATGAGGAATTAATTCTATGGGTATATTTGCACTTGGTTTATCTATAGTAAAGCTGCCTTGTCTTACTAATGGCTTCGATGCTTCCTTCTTATCTCCACTAAGTCCTTTAATTGTTTGCAATTTGGCTTCCTCAGCTTTTCTTCGTTTCCCTTCACTTTGTGCCACTTTAATTTCTGTTTTACCTGCACCACGTCCTGATGCTTTTTCTTTCATATCCAATTTATGGGAAACAGAAGATTCCTCTCTACCTTTTTCAGCCTGGCTCGGAGTTCTTGCAGAAGATAATTTAGCCGGGATCCAATGTGTCAGCTCATTTTGTTCCTGCTGAATTTTAGCTAAAGCTTGTTTCACCACAGATGTTTCCCTGCCATTTTCATTTTTTTCTTTTTCAGAAGAGAGGCAACTACTGGAGTGAAAAACTGTCTTGTCTGCTTTAGGAGAAAGGCCATTTATTGCCCTGCTCACTTTAGTCAGGCTTTTATCAGTGGCATGTCCTATTTCTTTTTGAGAATGAGTTGGGGTTTCTTTCTCTTGAAGTTCTGTGTCCTGTTTTTCACCTATCTCTGATCTGTGATGGGCTACAACTTTTGTTCTTTGTCCTTCAGTGACATTTTCCTCCTTTGGCAATTGAGGGAGTGTCCGCCTCTTTCGATCTAGGCTGGTCAAAGAGGTAATTGAGCCAGAACTTCTAATTGACAGCCCAGATTCACTGATGTCAGTGTCTAAAATTACATAAAACAGAAAAAAAAAACCCATCTATTAAGCAAGAGTTCTAAAATTCAATACATGTGACAGACTAGACAACATTTCAATGAACTTAGAGGAAGCTTTTTTTCTTGTCACATACCTTTCAGATTTAAAATTTTAAACTCTATCTCATAAATTGCATTAGTTACGAGTATAAAAATTACATTTCCGTAAGAGTTTATGGAAAAGTGAGTCACTGAGAAGAATGAAACATGATAATTAAACCAAAATGTGACTAAACAAGATAACTGATTTAGTGTAAAAAGAGCTGCAAATTTAAGTTATGGTACCATTTTCTAGATGAACAAGCGCAGATGACTCCATCCGTACTTCATTTTCTTCATGTTTTGTATGATTAGCAGCCAGACTAGCCCACTGTGACACCCAGCGCTTGCTTCCAGATGTGCCAGTGCTTTCCTAATATGGGATTTTAAAGAAGACCAATTAAACACCCAATAAATCCAGACAATCTATTCAGAAATTTCCTGTGGTAGGGATTTACAGGATCAGGTCTTATTCACTTTAAAGCAGGAAGCTGAAAAGTTTGAAGAAAATTAAGATGTAAAACAAGTTATGATTGTTTAAAAATTCATACTGTGAGAGTATCTTTATAATCTTTCCTAGGAAGTATGAAATAACCTTAAAGTAGAGAGTCTGCTGAGAATGCAGTGGTGTACAAATGCAGCAAATAAATAAATACATCAATAAATAAAACCATAGATCAGCATCAATTTAATTTATGGTGTTTTAAAACCATAGTATTCATTTTTTAAAAAGTTCATCTTATTTGTTGGTATTGTATCCCCTTAGTTAAAGATATGAAAGTCTTCCAATAGATTCAGACCAGCTATTCTTTGCAAAAACAGGTTTTGGAAAACCTTTACTGCTCACATAACAGACTGTTGGGAAAAAAAAGGAAAAAACCAACAACCCAGCCATGATTTGTGTAACAATCCACATTTGCCACATTTGAAAAAAGGCTGAATATCTTTCTCTCTTCTGCTTTCAGCTTCCATTTACAGAATAGTTCCCAGTTCCCATGAGTTTTCTGTGATGTTGGATGAGCCACTGCTTAAACAGTGACTCCAAGTCAGGATTACGAACAAGGCTCAAGTGACAGTTTGGAAGACTAGGAAGGTAACAACTGAATACATTTACAGTACCAGTCACTTAGTACTTTACAGCTAATCAACTTAATTACCTAAGAAGCAAACTAGATGAAGAGTTATGTGTGAAATACCTCTAAAATAATAATGGCAAAGGTACCAGTATAAGTTATCACACTTATCATCACGTGATAAGATACTGTTATGCATTCCAATATGCACCATGAGCAGAGAATACAAATCTGTTATACTTCCCTATGGAGCTTTAAAAGTAATGACCAGCCCTTTGTATTTTATCCAGAAACAAATAGCCAGATAGTGCAAATGCTTTAAGAACAAGTGTAATACGATACCTTTGTACTCTTCCCAACTCCAACCTGGCTGCCAAGTATTGTATCAATCGAATTTTTCAGACCACAGCATGTTAGTATAGTTAAGCCCAGAGGCTTCAAGTACACCCACCAGAGTTTTAAAGTCATTATCTTTCAGAAAGGGAGGCAAATATTTATTTTATTATTTATTTAAATGTATTTAAATAGCTGCCCATCTCAAAGAACATGATTCTGGGCACTAATGAAAACTAAAAACAGGAGCTACAAAAGCAAAATACATAAAATGGCCACCAAGGAAATCATGCAAAGAACAGATATGTGTAATGGCATGTGGGAATGGCCTTGAGGGATGAGGGGAAGAGATGCTGCCTAGGGAATGATCAGATAAAAGAGGGAGGAGCCCACAGCTGAATAATGGGCAAAGAAAGAAACGTAAAAAGGATCCACCCTAACGTATCAGGCTGTTAGATTAAGATAACTCTCTTAGCCTGAGAAATAATATGGCCACCAGAATGGTAACTGCATTTCCATTTAATTTATATTCAACCAGATTATAATTTACAATTCGAATCTCCCTTTCTCTATAATGGCCTGCCAACACCAAATCTTTTACTCCCCACCACTACTATGATTGCTACCCCAGGTTCCATAAATAGAGACCTTGCACACATCAATGCAATAATTAAAAATACATACACATACCCTTCATCCCAGCATCAGAGAATCCTTATCATACCATCTAACTTGAAGACTGGCTATAACTCCTGAAGTGACAACTAAGCTCTCACTCTGACTGAGATTTCCCTATGTCCAACAGAGCGAGCTTAAATCCTTCTCCCATCTGATTCTGGCTTTCATCCAAGAGTATCACCCTCATGTCACCCCCAAAGGAACAATGTCAAAGAGGGCTGCCCTCTTCACAAGAAACAGCCAATAGGTGGATACCAAATGTTTCTTGGAAAGAGTCCACAGACTGATCTGAGCTAACAAGCAATGAGTCCTCCACTTTAGAGCAAGCAGGTCAGTCCAGCTGGTGAAGAAGCAGGAAGTGGATATAAAGCCTCAGAATGATTTCTTTCATCTATTCCTCTGATCTTTTCTGTTGCAGCTTCTGTTTACAGCTAAGAATACTCAAAAGTAGTCATAGAAGAGACTGACTTCTCTGTGAGTCCAAAAGAAGATATAAGGGGTATACTGAAAATCTCTACAAATGGGATTACAGAATGACAGCAGCATTTGGACAGAGAATATACTAAAGAGCTTACCATAAATCAGAAAGCAATGCAGAAGAAATTCCACTGAACTGCTCAAAGCTGCAGGGTAAGAGGCAATAAAAGTGCTAACAGCTTGATGTGAAAAGATATGGAACAAAATGGTGTAGTACAGAATTGGAAAAGCATGCTGTTTTTGACAATACTACAGAAATGGAAGAGATTGTGCAAACTGCTAAACTAATGCAGTAATTGTTTATGCAAGTTAAATTTTACCCAAAAAAGAGCAAAGCCATACATGAAGAGAGGCAATTTTCAGAAAAGCCAGAGGGATGTGAAACCAGGTAGCTAATGTGAGCTGGATAAGAGAGAGAGCAAGAGAACAAAGCTCTGCAGTGATCCAGATCTGAAGGTGGGATGGTGGTGAGGCGGCATTCACATAGCACCTGTTAGCAACTCCTTAAAGGATTAGCATCTTTTCCTGGGGTGGTTGCTATGGTCCACTCCTAGTTCAACCCTCGTTGGATTTTTAAGGAGGTGTCAACAGGTGGTACATGATACTCAGGTATACCTCATCTTTTTCTTTTTGAATCTGGATACCTGCACAGCCCTACCACAGAGGTTAAGAAAGGTTTGTTTTTGCTGTACTCAGTATTGCAAGGCCCTTCCTTGTACAGAACATGCCAGAACATGGAATATATTAAGGCTAATAGATATGCGGGAACACCTGATTATTCCTCTGAGAAATGTTTACAACGAACAAAAAGCTACTGTATGAACTGCTTGAAGAAACTAGGTTCTTCCAAATAGGGAAGAAAGTGAGACAAGGATGCATATTATCCCTGTATTTCTTTAACTTCTACAGCAATGTGGAAGAATACGGATGTGAATTGAAGTCCCAGTAATTCAGTCTGAATGTCCCCCCCCCCAATTGTTACAGAGCTTAACTAGGTACAAAAGTTCTACTTTTGAAAGCAGAGGTACAATTGAAACACTAAGGAAAGTCTGTGATGCTGTAAAGAAGATGAATAAAGGCAAAGCCCCTGGCCCAGGTAGACTATTGGCTTATTATAAATATTTTGAGGATGAGTTTTTACTACCTTTGCAAAAAATCATGAACTCCATTTTAGATAATAGAAAGATACTGGATAGCTGGACAGGGGCAAATATAGCACTGATTCCCAAAGAAGGACAAGGTTTGACTTTACTGAAAAATTATAGAACAATATCACCAATGAATAATGACTAAAAATATTCACAACAAATTTAGCTGAAAGGTTGAAAAACATTCTACAAGGCTTTATCCATGAAGACCCAGGTGGTTTTTTACCCAAGAGACAATTAAGAGACAATATTAGTAATGTTCTTAACATATTAGAGTACTTGGAGCAACATGATGAAAAACAAGCTGCCTTAATATTCCTTGATGCTGAGAAAGCTTTTGACAATTTAAACTGGAATTTTCTGTTCAAAATTTTGGAAGATATGGACTTTGGAGAAAATTTTATTACCTGGGTGAAACTGATACATACTTCACAAATGACACAAATAATTGTGAATTGGGAACTGACCAAGCCCTGTGAAATACAAAAAGGAACAAGGCAGGGGTACCCACTTTTGTCGCTGTTCTTCATTCTGGCTCTTGAAGTTTCCAACAGAGACATAAGGCAAGATGAGAGAATTGCTCATCTTGCCTTTTGTGAGAGAGTGAAAGTTAAAAATGAAGTCTAAAGGCATTCACTGATTACTTGGTTTTAATTTTGGAAAACCCCTTAGAAAGGTTTTGATGTATTAATGGAAAAACTAAGAAAATTTGGTTCATTGGCTGGGTTTAAAATTAATAAAGAGAAAATAAAGATGTTGACAAAGAATATAAAGATGGAAGACCAAAAAGAATTGTCTGTAAAAACTGGGTCTCAGATTGAGAAAAAGGTGGATATCACTATAACTAATATGAATTGAATGTTATTTCAAAATGATTATGTTAAGGTATGGAATGAAATTAAGGACTTCTTAAGATGGGAAAAGTTACAATCATCACTGCTGGGAAGAGTATCTTTGGTAAAAATGAATGTGTTACCTAGGGTGTTGTTCTTATTCCAGACATCACCTGTTTTGAGAACTGATGCACCAATTAAACAGTGGCAAAAAGACATATCCAGATTTATATGGCAGGGGAAGAAACCAAGGGTTAAATATAAGATCCTCCAAGATGCAAAGGAAGGAGGAGGATTGGGACTACCTGATTTTAAATTGTATTTTGCTGCCTGCTGTTTAGTTTGGATGAAGGAACGGCTGTTGTTAAGAAAGAAGACACTTAGAATTACAAGGACATGATCTGAGGTTTGGGTGGCATAGTTACTTATCGTATGATAAAGTTAATGTAGATTTTAAAAATTATTATTCCAGGAATGCCATATTACGAATATGGAATAGATACAAAACCAGGCTATGCCCCAATATATTTTTGTCGGCCTCAGCCAAAGAAGCATTTTACAGAAAAGAAACAGTAGGCAAAGAAAAATGGTTAATATATAAAGACCTGTTAGTACAGGAAAAAGGAGAGCTTAAAATAAAATCAAGAAAACAACTGGAGAGGAGTTTAGTTTTCAATGGTTTTCATATGCACAGCTAAGAGAAAGATTTGATATAAAGGTACCAGAAATAGAATATGACAAAATGGAATTTGAAAATGAATTATGTACAAACAAACATGTGATTGCTAAAATGTATAAACTTTTGTTGAAATCTGAAACAAAAGTTCTATTTTATACTGAATTTCCTTCATATGGTCAGACGAGCACAAACCCATGAAGGTTTGAAAATCTATTTTCCTACTTTTGATAAAGCCTTTCAGCTTTGCCTTTCTATTTTTTTAAAAAAATAAATTTCCTCTGAAGTAATATCACCAAATTGAGTGGAATTATTCTACGTCAAACAGTGAGAGAATTATCAAGTGAGCTTTGAGTACAAAGTTGCTCTTGGTTCCCATGACCACTTAATCAAATTTATAAATTTTTTAACTGTACTGTTCTCAAGGCAAGATAAAAAAATAAAGGGGGAAAATCAAATTAAATTACAAAAACAAAATTAAAATTTACATTCCAACTGATTTCTTTGAAAAGTTAATCCTGCTTTTACTGCATTCTTAAAATATTCAGGGAAAAGATATTGAAAGTCAATAATTTCTGTTACTTATACCTTTTGACAGTTTCAGAAATGAAGAGTTTTAACTCCTGAAAAGCTTAGAACTCACAATTCCACACATGATACCCCCTTATTCACTTCCAGATGTTGTTTTGGGGGCCTAAAAGTCTCTCAGTTGGACTTTTGTTGGTGGCATTCATATTAAAGGACATATGGAATCTGTATATATGGGTTGCTATGGATATGTTATGGAGTCACTTACTATAGATTCTAAAGGATAGTAACATTCTTTCAGTACTCACTAAAAACAGCTCAAAATATGTTCTGTGATATTTGTAAGAATGATATGTTTAAGTAATATTTCAGTAAAATACATTATCTCTAGAGGTCAAATGAAGAATAATCTGTTTATTGATCTGTGGTTCACCTGCAGCGTGTGTGTAGAACTTTGGATGTGAAAAACTATCAACAAGTTTTAGTACAGTGCTATAGAAAAATTGTCTGGTACTAACACTGAAATTTCTTCCAAAAGTGAGCCACATTTTTCTACCTGGAAACAGCAACTTCTTTTCATCTGTGCTCAGTTTCTGCAAATCTTTTCTTTGACTTGCAAGTTTTCCAGATAACTAGAGCAAACAATGAAAGGAGCAGTGATATCTATACAACGAAGCTAGTATTTCGGTTTTTTTACTTTCCTAAGATCCTGCATGTGTCTGGTGTTACGGTGTATATGTAGATAGAATTGCAGCAGAACAAAAGTAAGTGACCATGGATTTTTAAGTACTAAGAGATTATATACAAGCTCTAATAAAGAATAAAGAAGTATTACTATTATACAATAATAAAGTATTTAATAGCTCTTACTAGCTACTTAACACTGACTACAAAAAGGTCCTCTCTTTTAATGGAAGAAAAAAGAAGACCCATCAAAAATTTGATTTCTACCTCTGTGTCAAGAAATCCAGTTGTACTCAGTAGCCTTTTTTCTTCAAGCACTATTGTAGCAGAATTTATAGCCCAATCTTTTACTAAATCTTTCTGGCTTTCGTTGATAACAGGCCTATTATAATCCTGGCTGTCATCCACTCCAAAAACCTGAAAATAAAACAAATCATCATACATTAACTGAAAGCCTCCCTTGTAATATTCAATGGGAATGTATGGGTACTGCCACTAACAAACTTATACTGTAAGGCTGTTTTAAAAAATAGTTTAACAGTTAACTGTGAGACATAAATCTTACAAAATGATTTGCTGTTGAAAGTAGAGTTGATATGTTCCAATTCTGGAGAAGATTCAAAATAATTGTTGATATTTTCTTTGAATGAAATCCAACAATGACATTGGGAGCCTTCCTTTAATACAGGAAGACTTTCTTGTCTCCCCGGCAACTTCCAGATTATCTCCCAAATTTACTGCAGCAGGTTAGAGAACCCTTCAAAACAGATTTTTAGGATTTGTGAAGGGCTTGTTGCAGAGAGCTGGAGAAATTGCTTCTACTGACAGAAGCATACCATTGGATTACACTGCTAATGTCAGTCTTACTTGAATATATGAATGCTGTAATTCTAAATAAAATAAGAATTATGTTTGAAGTATTTTAAGTAAACCTTTTGCTCCTCATGTACTGAAACATTTGATTTGTGTGCAGTGTACATTATGTACTTATTATCACTGTATGGATTAAATAATATATTCTGTTGTGAAAGAAATGGATCCTTTCTTGATATGTTTCCATAATTACAAAAAAATTAGATATATTTCTGTTTTCACTCTTCTATTATCTGGGTAAGTGTATGCATGTTTGGCATAAATGTAGCAAGTCCAAGCAGCTCACTATGTAAAAGTTGCAAGAACAATTACATCAGTGATGATTTGTAAAAACAGCAATTAGTGCTACTGCTCCAAAAGCTACATTTCATGTAGCACTGAAATTACCTGGCAAGAACTAGATCTGAAAAGAATCTTCTTATACCCGGAGGTAAAAAGCACAAGATTCTTGAAGTTTCATGAAAGTTTAAATACGCACCATCAGAAGAAAGAAGCATTAACTCTTTACAAAAACTCTAAACGATATATATTTAAATACTTATATAATAGCACTTTCCTTTTCATTGTTTTCTTTTAAATAAAGTCATATACTTTTATTGTCTATCACACACTGAATCTGTACTCAAGTTCACACGTCACACCAAGCCATTGTGCAGTTTGTTTGATTTCTTTTGTGTGTACGTTATGTGACCCATCCATTAAGATTTGAAAGCTATGATATATGGCTTTTACATTGTATAAAGTCCTCTATATAAGGAGATGGCATGCATCTGAGGAAAGCGTTTGCTACCATACATTTACAAAGTGCCATAAAGCTCTTCTTTTTATCTGTCATTCCGAGGAAGAACTTAAAACATTTTAAGCATTATTAGAATTCAAATAGAAAATCCTTGTTTACTTAAGTCTGTTTCAGTGGAGATCAGCTTGAAAATTCTTCACATTTAGTATGTGTAAATTGCCTCAACTGCTTACTCCAACCTATGAAATCCTCTCTGTTCCACAGCATATTTATAAATATTTGCTTTGCCTCAGAAGATACTGATAAAGTCTTCTTAAATGCTGTGCCATGGATCCATCATACTGCATTAATTCCAAACACCCAACAGATTAAGAATCAAAGGGAAGTATAAACAATTATTTGATGGAGCATGGGGAGCCATAATTCAAAATGTTAAAAAATACACTGCAGTACCCATTTCTGAGGATTTTTAAAGTACTAATTTGGATCTCATTCTCAACGGTGAAGGTGTGGATTTCTCATGTATACATATAGTATAGTCTTGATATTTGCCCATAAAGTGCCATTGCAGTTACATATATATATATTTCCACTTCAGCTCATGTAACATATGGAAAAGATCTCTGCATCCCATGAGAAATGGATATTTCAATTTTGGGACACTGAAGATTGAGATTTTGTGAAGAATCTTAGCAATACAGTTCTCCCGACTATGCATACAGTTTCTAGAACTAAGGTGTTCAGCATTTCATATGGATGCGTTAAGTATTATAAATATATTTACCAATTAGAAATGAAGTTACATCACTGTCTATAGTTGTTTTCAGTTTTATCTTTGGTTACTTGAGACCTTCAAAAGAACCAGACCTTTATTATTTCCCACCCCTCCAGATAAATGTTGCATCAGAAAATGTACTGCATCCATTAAAATTGACACTAATTTGTAGTTGCAACTCCTACTGATGAAGAGCTAAGAAAAATAATGCTAGTACTCGGGTTACGATGGCAATTGGAACCAGGATTGCTGTCACTAAGCGATGCAGTCATGAAGTGCAATGTCATGTGACTGCATCGCTAAGTGATGACATTCCTGGCAGTCCCAGTTGCCACTGTTAACCTGAAGATGCCTGGGTTGTTCCCAGGTAACTGAAGCGGCAGGAGTCCCAGGTAAGCAGCAGTAGTTCCCAAGTAACCTGAAGTGATAGGAGACCCAGGTAAGGAGCATGGGGAGTGGAGGAGGCTGGGGGGGTGGGCAGCGCAGGCTGCATGTGAATTGGGGGAACGCAGGGGAGGGCTTGGGAAGCTCAGCACAGGCTATGCACGAGTTGGGGGGGGTGCTGTGGGGCAAGTGCAGGAAGGCTGGGGGGTTGATGGGATGGCAGGGAGCATGCACAGGAAGGTCAGGGGTGGATGACACAGTATGCGTACAGGAAGGCCGGGGGGACTTACCAGAGCAACTTGCAATCTTCCCTGCCAGCTTCCCCATTGACTTTGCTTTTGGGAAACTGGCAGGGAAGGCCACAAATGGTGATCACCTGACCGTGGGATATTGCGACCATTATAAGTGTAAGCTGGTTGCCAAGCACCCGAATCACAATCACATGACTGTAGGGATGCTGCGACAGCCAGAACTTTGAGGACTGGTCGTAAGCACCACTCATTCAGCACCATTGCAACTTCGAGTGGTTGTTGAACGAGTGGTCGGTATGTACATGTGACACTCATATATATTCTCAGAAGCCACACCATAAATAAGGGCAGGGCCAAGGACTACTTAAGTAAATAAATACATATTAAAAGTATTTGTCTATTAAATAAGGCACCCATTTATAAAATTAATTAATCCGCACATCCACACACACCAACTATACCCTCTCCCAGGTTTGTTAAAAGAGTAAAATAGATGGGTGGACAACCATGACAGAGAAGGCATGCATCCTAGAACTGACCAGGTGACACTTTTTCACTGAGGGAACCCAAAGCATCCCTGTTTTGAATTGCTTAATGAAGCCTTGAAATTTCTGTTATATCAGAGGATGTGTTCCTGATTAGAAGCACTGGAAACATTTTCTAATTTAATGTAATAAATTTATATGCCACCTGTCTCCAAGCAACTCTATTTACCTACATAGAACGGATGTGAATAGCTCAAAGTCAAAATAACTGATCCTGTAAGCAAAGAACATAACGTACTTCTAGTCCTTTTCTTTTCAAGTGTTTCTGAAGATGCCTCAGGGCTCAAATTGTGTGGAGTGATGCAGCTGCATTGGGCAGGCTTACTTATCTCTAGCCTCCCTGGCACATCCTTACTTCAAGTTTAGATCCTACCATGCTGACAAGCAAAGTCTGGAAGGAGTTTCTACTCACTATTTAGCTTTTTTTTGTTGTTGTTTTTGAAATATATTTAACAGCCAAGGTATGTGTATTTGGTAATTAAACTTGTATAAAACTGTATTTTTACAGAGAAAGTTTTGACTTCATTAACATCTAGTGAAAAGTATATGTAAAACATGACAAGCAATGTTGCTTAAAAGAAAAGGCTGAATTAGGACATATTAAATTTCCTTCCAGCACACATTCATGTTTGATGATTAACAATACAGATTAAAGAGCATTAAGCAAGTTGATGATTTTTAATTATTGCACTAACATTGTGCTTTTTTCCATGTACAAGATGGTGTACATGGTTCTCTTCCCATCTATTTTACTCTTTACTCTTAACAAACCTGCAGTGCAACCCCCGTACACAACCAAAGATGGTAATTCTCCAAGAACCAAGGAGCTCCGAACCCAAAGCCACTCCATCTTGCCAGGGTTCATTTTCAGCCTGTTGCTCCCTACATCCCCTCAGCTCTTTCAAGGAGCTATTTCAATGGCTCAGGTGTGGATTCATGTAGCCCTGCTAATGCCAGTAAGTGCCTGCCAGCCTGCCAGTGATGTAAAACCAGGCAATGTGCCTTGCTGCCATCCTGGTTGGCAAACACTTCAAAAACAGACAATGCCTCCAACAGTGTGCTCTCTGGGATTTTCCCCCCATACACTATAGAATCAGAAACATTTTCACTGAGAGAAATCCACAAGCTTGATCAGTTTCCCACTGAAATAATTATTTTTTTAAAACACATCTTTATTCTATTAATGTGCCATATGACTGAGCAATATACCAATGACAAAACAGCCATTTCTTTCTTTCTTATTTTTCCAAGGCACTCATGGAGCCTGTTCTTATCAACTGATACAAGTGTAACTTTAAGCCAGTATTTCTCAACTTTGGCAACTTTAAGATGGGCAGACTTCAACTCCCAGAATCCCCCAGCCAGCATGGTAGCATGGGGAATTCTGGGAGTTGAAATCCACCAGTCTTAAAGTTGCCATGGTTGAGAAACACTGCTTTAAGCCTTTTAAATATAATTCTCTAATAAGTATGGTATAAACTAAATTTATTTAAAAAACGAGTATCCATTTATTTACACACACACACACACACACACACAATATTTTTAGCCAGGTCCCTCTTCTCTCCTTCCCAAACTGTGCAATTCCCATTCTGACTTTGGTTCTCTCTTCGGAGTAGCACTGGAGAGGCAGACTGGGAGCATGCTATACTGCTAGAAACATGCCAAATGGGCTGGCTATTGGAAAGGACCATACCATGTTCCACAAAGCAAGAGATAAAACTGAGAAAAGTAATCTGGAACTGCTGGATTTCAATGCTACTGCGCTAAATTTCTTTTTCTAATCTGAGCATAAAAAATTAATATAGTGCCTCAGCGTGCCTCTCATTCTTGCCACGGAGGCCGACGGAGACAAAGAACAAAACACAGTTTCAAGAGAGAGCACTTCCTTCTTTGTTCAAGTCTGATTTCTGTCCTCCGTCATCCAGATGCAGATTGATTCACAAACAAAATTGAGACAATTTACTACATTTAAACTTTAAAGATTATACATAAATGCACAAATTAAGAAATGCAACCATGTCATATAATTTACCAATCTTTTACATAAGCATAGTAATAATGCTCTCAGAACTATTAAGGATTAATAATTAAAAAACAGCGACCCATACTGTTATAGGTCATTCTCAGACAATAAAGTGCTAAAGGATACTTTTTTCCTCATTTTGACTTATATATGAAATACATACTCTTTACCCTACTGAAAATATATACATTTCAATTACTGTATTTCTTAAAATGATATTAAGCATTGCAATACAATTTCTTCCCAGCTCATTCCATAGATGGCATTATGAAATGTCAGCTCCTTCAAAGTATTACATACTGGGATCTCGGAAAAAAGCAAGCTGTAGTTTAAGACTATAGGACCTGTAGAATTGCTATAACGTCCATTCAGATCGGGATTTTATTTCTAAGAACAGCTACCAGGAAAAGGAAATCATGGCATAATATCGATCAGTTTCTTGAACAGTAAACAATTGGTTTTTTTCAGTATGATTTCAAGTTCAGTCCTGAAGAAATTAATTCAAGCTCTGAACAAAAATAGAATCCAGATGGGATGAGTAGTATCAAAACCTAACCAAAATCATCCACAGCTCTTCCTTATTTTCCAGTTTAATGAGTTTCAAAAAGCTATGCAACCACTCTTACTATTAAAAAAAAAAAAAGCTATATTATAAGGCGGCTAGAGTGAAATCTCAAGTTACAACCTAAATATTAAAAAGCAGAGATCTACACTGACTTACAGGATACTGAAAATATATTATTTAAATTTCAAGACTCTGACTCAGATTACCTAGGCACAGATTTCCACTCAACCACCCACTTGACTCTTCCCCCCCAGGACTGGGAAGAAAGATGAACTGCAATGTTCCCTCTTATCTCCCTTCAACCAGCAGAAACCATGGCTGATTCTCAGTTCTTTCAATGAAAAAGATGTCTTCTGTTTGTAGAAATCATATTCTGGTTCCAACCCATGGGATTTGCATTAAAATTTCAATTCTGTTTAAAAAAGTGAAATATCCAGCTTCTTACAATAAATAAAATGCATTTGAGTTAAAACCTGATATTTGATATGCTGTGACACAGTAGAGGATAAACAATGTAACTGTCTGGCAATTGCTTATTTATCCATTATTATTTACAGCAGACCATCCACAGCATGGACATTTGCTTCCCAGTACTCTGACAACTATGGCTACACTGAGTAAAAGCTTTATAGGCTTTCAAGTATATACATTCAGTATCCTCAGTAAGAACAGAAAAAGCCGAACAGAAATCCTTCATATTTCATTCTTAAACAGATGCAGGTTGCATGAATAGAGGATTTGAAGCTGTATATTCAAGAAACTCTAGCAAGAGTAATTATTTACAGCATCCCAAATATTGTATTTTCAACGTGTGTACTCTTAGAGAGCCAGTTTGGTGTAGTGGTGAAGGCACCAGGCTAGAAACCGGGGAACTGTGAGTTCTTGTCCTGCCTTAGGCACAAAACCAGTTGGGTGACCTTGGGCCAGTCCCTCTTCCTCAGCTCTAGGAAGCATGCAATGGCAAACCACTTCCAAAAAGTCTTGCCAAGAAAATTGCAGGGACTTGTCCAGGCAGTTGTCAGGAGTCAACACTGACTGGAAGGCAATCCTCCCAAAAATAATAAAATAAAACACCTTCTTAAAGTTGGCACAAAAGTGCAAATGTGTTTGTTAATATGTTAACAAATTTGTTACCACTGCTGTTGTGTGATGTTGTTAATGCCTCTTATTTTTAAATTATAATTACTGTAAATTGATAATTATATAATGTTCTTTTAAAACTATTTTAGCTTATCCTTCCTAGCTCAACTTATATATTTGTGAAAATTATTTAATTTAAAAGGAGTAAACAAGCAAGAGAGAAAGGTCTTTATTTATACTGGCATCTAACTATAACAGTTGTTTAAAAATATATAATTATAAACTCAAGACGAGGCAGCTGACAAATCAGGCAACATTACCTTATTTCATTTCATTTGCTATGCAGGAAACAAAAAAAAGGTTATTTTGAGGACGCACTTTCATATCAGTTCTGGAAAACATTTTAAAAAGCAAGACAGATACATGGTACTACTAATGCAGTACATTAGGCTTAAGCAAAACTGGAACTGTGTACTAGCAACAGCTTGGGCAAACATTGCACATAGTAACAGTTTTGTTATATGAGTAACATCTTTCTGAAGAAGTATATCACAACACTTTGATTTAGTCCAATAATCATTATTATTTTGATTATCCTATCAAGTCCACTGCAGATAATGCTTTTTCAAAATAGCAAATATTTATACGGCTTACCTTATCTATCATCTTTCGTGCTTCTATCTCCTCTGCATTGGGATTTTCCAGTTCAATAGTGTAAGTACCTTTATCACTTTGGTCATCATCATCTTTTTCAAGAGTCACTGAAACAAACTGAGTTTTTAACTTCTTCTCCATGTCCTCATTTGGACTTGGTCTATGCCCAAGGCTTCCTGAACTTCTTAACAATGTACTTTGTAAGAAAGGTAGTGCAGCAGAAGGCTCTTCTGATTTTTGCTTGAGAAGTTTTGCATGCACTGCCCTGTGCTGGGTGGAGCTGTTCTGTGATGATGACGACGATGGTGGAAGTTTCGCTTTTTCAGTTCTTGTAAAGGATGCTGGAGAAGGTGTTTCAGGGCACAAACCTCCTATGTTTTGAGAAAAAGAATATGATCTCCTCTTCCGGGGATGGCCTTCATCAAAGAACTCAATCATAAAGGCAGTCTGACTTAAAGAAGGTTGATCAGAATGTTCCTCTACATTCAGCACTTTTGAATGCAATTTTTTCTGTTCAGTATAATGATGCTTTAACTGGTCTTCAAGTGCAGCACGTTTACTGTAAAGCTTGTGCACCCCAGCATTTTCTGAATCACTCTGTGTTCCATCATCATGTTTATTTCCTGCAAAGACAAAGAAAAGAAAAATCTAGCTCTCTATATTCAGCAGTAATGTGAAAAGAACATTCCAAAGTTAATACAAATACAATATTTGGTTCTCTGTTAGAAGCTCAACTGTTCGTTACTTAACAAGTCTTCAGGCTGCCCATAGCAACAACACACTCATTCAGACTTGCTATACAATAATGGAGTCTTTTGCCAGCTCACCACCAAGCGTTTGAATTGCCTTATTCAAAAAACATTCAGTTCTTAACCAATCATGCTCTGATGAAATCTGAACACTATACTACAGCTATACCAAAATTAGGGTACAAGAGATAACTTCTCTTTCAATCAAAATGTATTAACCACTTGTTAGAAATAACTGATGAGCTAGGAAAGAAAACCTGCTTCTAAAAGTTCATGAAAAGTAGAAAGCAAAATAAATATCCATTGTATAGACTTTATACCAACTGTTAATTATTGACTGCAGAAAACTTAGACCTATGGCCCAGAGTAATTTGTTATCACTTGGGATTCCTAAATACATTCCTTCATTTGCATTAATAGTGATAAAACTTAAGATTTTTTCTGCAATTAAATAATTCATGTGCAAATCTAATGTAGGAACAGAGCAAAATAAGGTAATATTTTTATATATCTCATTTTAAAATGCAGTTCAGAATCGCGTGGAAAAGTTTCTAAGTTAACATAAAATATCTACCTGAATACGTATAAATCAAGTATTTAATATGGAACTCTTTATAATAAGAAAGGATCAGGATGATGAACAAGAATTTCCTCTATATAAATTGAGTAATTTCTCAAGGTTTCTCCACAAAGTTGATTGGCTGAGAAAATGCACTAATTTCCCTCCCTGCAAGACCGCAAAAGACGACTATAGGAACAACTGTGATCGAGATACTGAGTAAGTTTTAATATCCTTTCTTGGCCAGGAAAGACAAGGCCTGAATACCATGCTTTCATCTATTATGAAAGTTGTGTTTCATTACAAGTCAGTAATTGTTTCTTGACCTCTTAGATGCACAGTATCTAGGAGTCAAGACTGGAAATATTGACAAAGCATGGCTGGGGATTGCACACAAAATATTCAATACTGTAAATTAATGCAATACATTCCACACTCCGCAATTACAAAATTCTCTGCCAGCCCATCAACATCAGGTCACAGACATCTTTTGAAAAGTACCTTCAAAAGTACCCAAAACACAAGGTCATATTTGAAAAAAAACCAAAGTCTAAAATTTCCTGTGCTCATGGAATTAGTAACTGTTGTTTGGAACCTGCCCATAGGCTTTATATTTTTTTAACCCACTATAATCATTAAATCTAGTTTTAGCTGAAAACATTTAGTTTATTTCTTTTAGGTATGGATATAAAAATATCAGAAATCCTATTTTCAGTTGTATTCTATTAGAAAGTGCTATTGGAACATTAGAAAACTATCAGTTTATGTATACAAGTTTTAAAGGAAATGTTTATTTTGGAACTGTGATAATGTTACAGTTAACATCATCACCATTTCGTCTTGGTACAATTCATTGTCAGTCAAAATGCTTTGATTAAAATATTTTGACCTGTAAGAATCCTAACAAAGTGTAGTAATGGTATGCATTTCTAGCACGTGTACTTACATTAAGTGTTCAAGGCAAAAGAAATAACGCTGAAATTATTTATTTTACCTTTCAGCCTC
The DNA here is from genome assembly GCF_035149785.1 of Candoia aspera. Taxonomy (NCBI): domain Eukaryota; kingdom Metazoa; phylum Chordata; class Lepidosauria; order Squamata; family Candoiidae; genus Candoia; species Candoia aspera. Next base: position 69,522,977 of record NC_086153.1, on the reverse strand, counting down.
TTCAAGTAGACTGGAACATCACTCTTAATACTTTTTGAATCTTCTTCTGATGCTTCCCACATCGTTGGGGGATTGTTTTGTGCTAACCAGTTTGCCACTTTACTTTCCGGTGCCATCATCACAGTTTGAAGCCCAGAAAGATCCTGAGCACCAGAAGGAGAAGGCTTCTTAGGCTTGGGACGCTGATCTGGAGTGAATTTTGTGACATGATCTTTGATGGTTACTTTTCCTGGGGTGCTGTTATCAAATTCAATAGTAAAGGAAGCATGCCCTGCCCCTGCTATGTGTGTGTCTTTTGTTGGGATCTCATGAATAGTACCCTCAGGTGTTTGTGAATGTTGCTGGAATTCCTTTGTAGGGATTTCAAAATAACTTGGTTCCCTACAAAAAGGATAAGGTTCTTCTCCAGTTGCAGCTGCAGATTGCTCCTCAGCTTGCTTGCCATCTGTGCTGCCTCCTATTAAGAAAAATAAAGAAATTGAATTCTCCAACATTGTGCAACCCAAGTCTTCAAGGAATTTCAGAATCAGTATAAAAGCCAGGCAAAAATTCTTGAAAAAGAAATACAAGTTTGTGCAGAAAGAATGAAAAACGGTTTTGGAACTGCAACTTTTTTCTACTTTGCTTGTATTTTCAACTGAAGACATGCATTAAAAACTAGCATGCCCAACTGAAAGAAAGCTCATGAGGAATGCTGGAGAACATTTGGAATCTGTTAGATTCATTGATGTCAAATGTTGCCTTGATTTAATGAAGTCATGGGTGATATCTAAGAGATTATTCTTTAGAAAGTATTTTCAACTCCATGGGCCAATATTGAAATCTAAGTGTAGACTTAGCTTTAATTCAGATTTTAAATAAACCTAGTAATATTTTATTTTAAAAATATTCCTGGAAAAACCAAGCAGATAAGGGAGATTGCAAAGATTCAAGAAATATTTTGAAAATCCAAATTTGAAACCACAAAGGGGGAAATGAAGATCAATTTAAAATGAAATTTACTATAGCAGCAAAAAACATGTGGAACTTTGTAAATTTCTTACTTTCTGTTGAGCAAAGAATGTAGTAGTAGTAGAGAGACAATGTACATTCTGAATAAATGCTAAATCAAAGCTTTTGTGAGACATTATGCAATTAGCATAATAAGCTTGACAGCCAAGTGTCAGGGATGTGAATAGAACCACAAGCAACCGCTGCTGAAAAGAACATTGGACAGTAGGTAGAAACTACTGAATTAAGAACCATAGTTTACTTTAAGATGCATATAAAAAACAAAAAGAAATGTTTAAGATATTAATAAAAATTTAAGAAATCTTTCAATAAGTTTACACTATGGATGGAAAAAATGCTCCATGTCACGCAGAATTCATTTTAAAATGGTCAGCAAAGCAGGCAGCAAGCAGAATCCTTGATGTTTTTCAGAAATAATCACATTTAATTTAAACATAAAGGTTTTTTAGAATGGTAATTGCAACAGGCTCTCTATTTGTATAGTTGAAGAATAAATTATAATGGCAATGAATAAGAAATAGTATATAGTATTCTGTGATCACCAATCTAAAAGTAGTAGTTGAGGCTTTTACTGTTTTACAGTAATGATAAAATGTAGAACTTTTATCTAATTCTGAAAGATTATATTACATCCAGTTAAGATACACAGCTTTATGCACAGTATCTTAGGATTTGAAAAAGAAGAAAACTGCTCTGAAATGTGCAACTTACTGAGAAAGAGACCAGTTAAAATCAATTAAAATAAACTTTTCAGTAATTTAATTGGTAGAAAAAAATGAAATTTTGTATTAGTTTGGGGGGAGGGAGAATATGCATTTATAAAATATCCATTTAATTAAGCAACAAATACAGCTTACACACACACACACACACACACACACACATATATATATGCAAGAATGTCCTTATATCCAGTCACACATGTTTAGTATTTAAAAAAACACATTTTGTTATAGACCCAAAGGTTCACCTGGATAAGCAGAACCTTTTGTTGTTGTTATTTAGGTAGCTGCTACCAAATTTGTTTCTCATGATGTAGCCCCTCATACAGAATTCTGTTTTCTATAGCACAAGTAGAATATCCACTTCAATATCTTTGGATCAAAGTCAGTGGGTTATATTCAACTAGGTCTGGTTATTAAGGGAATGGTATCCACCAGCTAAACAATTCTTCTCCACATGTATTCACCAAATCTGATCCAGATGGCTGGAGGAACTTCTAGAGTAGAGCTGAGATTTCTAAATGTCAGGAGGAGGGGAAATGGAGAGTAGAGTAAATCTTGTGTGAATTGAAGTCTTCCAGAACAACTCTCCATATAAGGATTTTAAAGTGTAACACTGTTCAGTCTGTTCCCCAACATGCTTTTTAGAAAATCTATCAATTTTTTTCTTCTTAAAGGGAAAGCTGTTATTGGGTTTCTGGTTGATAATTCCTCTTACCTTTTCTAGTAAATACTGTAGCATGCAAAATGTTAAGGAGTTCTCTGCCAGGATACTGTATAATGCAGTATTGGTGGGGAACAAAATGGGTCAGTTGCTTGGTTAACATGCAATGCAGAGCTGTCCACATGTCAAATTGTATCTGTGTGAGAATAACTAACTGCATGTATGGATCCAGAATCAGAAACCAGGATTCTGGAAGTGAGAACAGCAAGCTTTTGTTTGAAATGGCAGAAAGCACAGCACAGCAGGGAGTAAGAAGTGCTCAGGACAGATATGGAGCAGCATTAGTTAATAACAGGGTAGGAACAGCAGGTGTTATGAGCAAACTGGTTAGGAAGCCGGGGCGGCTGGTAGCAAAGACCATGGAAGACCAAAGACTGAACTGAAACATAGTGTTTCCGAGGTACACTGGGACAGGATGGATTTTGGACTGAGACAGATGAAAGCCATTGTTCATGTGAAAGAAAAGGATTCTAAGTAGCAAGAATGTGAAACCGAGGTTCTTCGATATTCATTAGCACAACAGTTTGTTTCTAGGTAGAGGGGAACAGCTGTCCATAGAACGTAATGGTAGCAGAGAATAATTTCTTTGATGGCCAAGTTATTTCCTACTTTTTGTTATAAATTTTTTATCATTGAACAGGCCACTTAATTTAGTATTCTGAAAATTAAGCTAGAAAGGTTTGCTTTATTAATTAAAACTATTCTAAAATGTAAGATTTACAATGCATTTCAGCCAAAATTCCTCAGCATGTCAATAACAATTTTAAGTCTATGAACTGATCCAGGCTTAGCTGCATATGCAGAGTTATTTCAATAACCAGAAGCATTGAAAAATATTAATGCAAAACTATTAATTAGTTAAGCTTGGTTGTCCCATTCCCTCTGCAAAGTTTTGGTTTATTATTTCTATTCAAGTTAACCCCAGAAGTGAAACCTGCAGCAGTCTTAAAGTAGTATTGTAGCTAACTAGCCTTATCCTTTTCTAAGATACCCCAACCTATTTTCCCTCTTGCCTATTTGCTGTTATTCTCCCTCCACTCCACAAAAGTCAGTTGGCATTCCAGGTCCACCAAGTATATTCAGTCCTCACTGCTCCATCTTTGCCCCCTTTCCCTTACAGTATTTTTGTACATGGGGTTTTCTTGAACCTGCATAGTTTTCTTATATTTATGGATGGAACAAATCTTGTTACATAATGATTGGTACTTAGAGGAGAACCGATGCACATACATGCACACAGACACAAATACACAAACTTACACACAATGATGAGACACATTTGCTGGGGAGGCAGCACTATCCTCAAAAGTCTATATTGAAGTTACACGACAGCAACTTCACATATAAAGCCAAAACACAAGGATAATCGTTTTGTGCCTGTTTTCAAACACCACAAGCTTGGAATCTGCCATATCTTTTCAGATGACAAAAACCAGTGACAAGATGAAAACCTGATATAAACATCAAATAGCTATGCAAGTGCCCAGGCAGTTAAATGGTAGAAGTGCAGTAAAATCCAGGACATCTTCAGTCATTATGAAACACTGCAATCTCTCACACTTTTCTAAGGGTTTACTATCAAAGGAACTGAACCTTTAGAAAAGACAGACTGCATTTATAATTGATGTGTTATAGATTTTAGTCTAGCTCTAATTTTATTTCACAGGCCGGACCTTATTATTTATATCCAATGATAGTGCTTCTGGCTGCAAGGACCAGATTTTCACAGATCTCCCATGCTTTCCTAAATCCTCTTGTTGATATATTACTGAGAGCTGAGTGATCTGTGGCAATAGGGTAGAAGCGCAATAGACAGCTGCAGAAATGACAAAAACAGGATGCAAGAGGGAGAAGAAAAAAAGGAGGCACATATATGCTGCAGTTTTCATGCAACGTCAGTTTGCCTCTATATATTTTTGAGAATGCAGTTATTTTAGCTCTGCAAATCTCTGTTTAAGAACACTTTGTTCAATAGCTATAAGCCCAATATGTTAAACAATAGTCAAACAAAACCATTTTAAACATTGTGAACTAGGCTACAGCAGGAACAGAACTATTTCTCTTCCTACAGGCTATTCCAGAATTATTTCCCAGACCTAAAGGCAAAATAAAATTTACACAACATCTTATTCAATAAAGATTCAATAATCACAACAATATTCTTTTTGCAATGTGGCGAAGGCCTGAGTCAATGTATTCACGATGAACTTGAATGATGACATCTACCGTAGCCCTCAGAGTTCAGAACAGAGCATGTCAGAAATCTTTGATTATGAAGGAACTATTTAACTGCCAACATAAATGAATGCTTAAGCCTATTAATAGGCTGAAGATAAATGTATTACCATTTTGTTTTGCTTTCTTTTTGTAAGAGCACTAAATAGCAAGATATTCAAAAGTAAGAGCCTGAACAATTTCATGGGGGTAAAAAGGGAGATACTTTAAAACTGAAAATGAACAGAGCAAAAACCTTAATATACACCCTATGTTACCAACAACCTCTTCATGAATATCTAAATCCTGTTCTATACCACAAAAAATAAATGTTATTATTCTACCAAAAGTAATGCCTTTTACACTTGAACAGAGCCAACTGTGCCTTCTCAGTAGTACTTCTCCATCAAAGCTTTCAATTATGGCAGGTGGAAAAAAGTACTAAAATAATCTTATTATCTTAAGGCTATTAAAACTAATTGCATCTAGTTGGCTTAGCAGCAACTAATCTAGCATTTCAATCTCCTCAATCTCCTAATATATCCTTTCTCTTCTAGTCAATGTCTAGTCATTCTAAAAAGCAGTAAAAAGTGCTAACAGGTTAATTTGGCACTGCTGTTAAGTTTATTTTAAGTTGCTTTGAAAAATAATAATTATAAGCAAAACAATTTCTGATTTATTATCTAAGCCAATTATTTATTTATTTAATTCACCGTTGGTGCTACCCGGCTCCAACACAATTAGATATAGTGATATGCTACCTGGGATTTTAGTAAATATCCAAAAAAACATCAGTATTGTTTTAACATAGCAAGCTGCATGCAAATTTCAATGTAGTATTTAAATACATGTGAAAAAGATAACACTGATTTAAAAATCTATGAGAATTGTGCAGAAGCATTTGCAGAGATTCCTGCTTATTCCCATTAATGGATCCTTTGTTCACAATCCACAGGCATTTTTCCTAATGTTTTTTATATATATTATTTATATGATATTCACTAGAGAAATACTTGACAAAATGGTCTCTGGATTACTTGTACAGAAAATCTAGAGTGCATATTTTTGAGATGGGGTGATCACAGTGCACACTGCATCTGTCACTGGCCTTACCACAGACTGAAATAAGTCAGTTTAACTTTAGCATGGAATCCACCATTTTCACAGCTGTCATAGCTTTGCTTGATGTTTGATGCATCCATCTACCATACCTCCCAAGAACTCTGCCATGGTCCATTACCTCAAGCTTGACTCCTTGAGTGTATTTGCTGTTAGATTATTTTCAGCTTAATACAACCATCATTTCATCCTTGCTTTCACAGAACTTCATTTGCTATGTTGATGCCCATCAACTAGTTAGGAGCTCTTCCCAGTCCCATTTTGATTTATTGCCCTAAATAATTTGTTGTATTGAGTAAATTTGGTGACTTCATTGCTTGCAGATAATTTATAAACAAGTTTGAAATAAGGCACGGAAAGCAGGTAGAGCAGGGCTTCTGGAGTTCTTTTCAACCACTCAATAGCAGCTCCACTGAGGGTCCTATGACTAAGGAGGAAGAGGGAAGGAACATTCTGAGCCACTGCAATAGAGATGTACTAGGAGCATTTCTGAGCCCATTTACATAATTTCTTTGCAACATTCCATTGGGTAAGAAAGAATAAAAATTATTTTCAATACAATCTGTTTTTTTTAAAATTCTCCATCGTAAGGATAGTCTGTATATTCCTGTCCTCAGTCTGCTTTCTAATAATATTTGTCAATTAATAAGATCACTCCCTCTTCTCATCCATGTCTAAACCTATTTAAGAGCTTCTGATGCATGCACACATATTTTTAAATACTGTTATAGTAGAAATCTATGCATGAAGATAAGTGTTCAAGATTACTAAAAAGTCAATCGCTTTTCAGAATTTTCAGATACTTATTTCTTTTTCTTTGAAACTCTGAATATAAATATATTATTAGATAACTTGGTAGGAGCAATGATCCTAACTTAATATAAAAGTAGATTATCTTGAGTTTAACTTGTGATGTGCTCCCTGCAGTATTTTCGTAGCATTACAGAAGTGGTTTCCCACTGCTTCCTTCCAGTACATTCACCAGTCTAGTGAACAGCTCTGTAGTCCCTGCCTACTACCAAGTCAACCCTGCTTAGCTTCCAAAATAGTCAAGGTCATCTAGATTTAGGCAACCATCAACAAGCCTAGATCTTCAGGGTTCCTACCTTTTTATTTAAAATACATTTAATTCATCTTTGTGGAATTCTGTGAAGAGATTGCTCAAGAAGCTACCAATTTTTCAGATTATCAAAAAAGGATCCATTTTGTTAACTATAATAGAATTGCATAACAGTCATGGAAAATTATATTCAAGAACTTCTGGTATACATTATTTATTTCTGAAATGCATACAATGCCTCAATCCAATATCTATATTGTTAAATGAAAAAATAATGTATTGCGTTTATAGTAGGAATGCATAATATATATCCCTCTCAAAAACCTTGGGTTCAGCCTATCAAGCTTTGAACCTTACTGCCAAGGTTTTAATATAATAGAAGGGTAAATTATTAAATAAATGGGGAATGACAAACTATTTTTATTAATTTTAACAATTAACTGTATTGAAATTAAATTTAGTTTTGCTAGTCACTTCCACTTTTGTCCAGGAATGTGACCTGAACACCAGGTGCAATACTTGTTCTAGAAAAGACTACACATCCCAGATAAATATAATAAAATAAATAAAAGACAGTTGCTTTGTTATATTTTTACCAAACTTTGCTTGCGACTAAACACTAGAAACTTTAAGCACTAATGGGAGTAACATAGCAGATACAATGGACTCAAGTATATTCTTATAATTTTTTCAACTGTCATGAATCAATCCTTCACACAGACATATGAATAGGTATTTTGAAAGTCTAACTGAAGGAAAATGTAGCCCTTAAAATGGACTCATAGACTAATTCACCAATTCTAACAGGGAGGATATGTTAAAAAGAATGAAGATAAATTCTAGTCATTCCCAGAGAAATGAGAACTTGATTGTTAAGTAAATATATGATGGCTCTACTGTAAAATTATTTTTGATAAATTTTCCAGTAAAGGAACATTTGGTCAACAAAATCTCAGCTTCCACTCAGAATTTCAGTTGGGTCTAAAGGGGCTTAGCTACAGGAATAGGTTCTAATAAAGGGTAATAAAACCCACTGCTGCACATGGTCCTCTCCCTTTCTCAAAGCTGCTGCTCTGCCCTCTATATGACTTCTCCAGAGCCCCACTTCCTCTCTCCCTAAGGATCATATCTGGACTTAACTGTGAAAGTATTAAGTCTTGTATCATCTATGCAGATTCAGGAGAGGTATACATTCACTCCATTTTATATTTCAGCTTTCCTTCTGTTAAGTAGAGATTTTTCTGTCAAATTTACTGCTTATACAGAAACTTAGTTCTGAATTCTATTCTTGGAACCATTAAAGGTGGAATCAATTTATTTATTTGTGTGTGTGTGTGTGTGTGTGTATTAATTACAGTCATAAAAACTAACACAAACTAAGCTTAGAAAGAGAAGGAAAGTAAAAAGTGCAAAGAAAGAAAAAGGAAAAGAAGGAAGAAAGAAAAGAAAAAGGAAAGAGTAAAATAAAAAGAAGACAGATACATAAAGAAGTGACTTCCAATCCTCATCACAAAATTTATAAACAAGTTTGGTAGCTCTTCACCCCCTATAAGTTTATAAACAGGTATCTCTTCTTCCCATAAACTCTCCCTTGTCTATAAGCAAATCCATTAAGATGTGGAACCAAAATTTTTTAATGCTAATTTTGCCAAACCATTCTTGATCCAAAATGTATGGTCTGCTGGAATTAGCTCCACGCAGAACCAGTTTCATGGACCCACTGCAAATAGCCACAGACATTTTAACTGGACTGCAGCTGGGCTGCTCTGTGCAGCATTAGGCTGTTCTTGAGCAGCAACTCACCATAGAGACAGAGAAAAGCCTTAAGACAGCAAAACACCAGCCTTTACTGATTCAGTAACATTTCTATTGAACTCTTCTGAAATGAGCTTGATCCACTTTCTTCTCATTATATGTTAAACCATCAGTAAACTGCAAGTTGGAGCTAAAACATTGCCTCAGCCCCTTTTTGTTTTTCTTTTGCCTCTCTCACGTAACTTATACAAGTATGTGCTTAATTTACATCACAAAGATTCTTTAACACATAATTTCCCTACGTGTTTATTTATTAGATTTATATTAATCAATCTACTGTTTTGACCAAAGAAAAATAAAACCTGCACAAAAGTGGCCAAACATTAATACATGTGGTAACACTATGTAAGTCAATGGCCGAATTACATAATGCAGTGAATTCACTACATAAGACAGCTTTCCCTTGGAGGAAAAAAGAAGCAAGATTCACGTTAAGACTGTTGTAGTGGGATTAAAGCCTGTTAACTCGCCTTTGTCTCTGGTTGGTTCAAATTCCATTGCAAGAACTAGTAAGGATGCATGTTTCACGTAATTGTTAGCCCTTCGAGGTAGTCCAGACAAGAAGCACAACCAGGAGCATCAGCAGTACCTTTATCGTAAGGTCACATTGAACAGAATCTTGCAAGACTGAAAGTATTTCTCCCCTCCTTTCTTTTTAGCCTTTGGAAAACTAGGGAGAGTCCCTTCTGAAACGCTTCCCACACTTTTCTCCCACCTGTGACTGAGTTGCCTCTTATCAGTCTGTTGCCTAGGCTGTGGGTCTTCCTCCTGCCTCCCAAGGTCATTCCCACATATCATCACAATAATACAAAACTGGATAATCTACAATATACTGACCTTTTCTCCTCTCTTTCCTCTGAACCAGCATGGTTCTAACAGACAAGAATTTTCAGTTTAAGCTAATTGTAGACAAAAGTATACAATATGTACAAACCTCATCACTTGTGAAATGGATCTGGGGAAAAGCTACAGGAAGATTTACCTTCTGCATAATCTCACCTAAAACTCCTGTTTCTTGTACTTTCTCTTCAGTTTTACCATCTTGTCTACAGCCATTCCTCTCTTCAGTCTCATCATCACCCCACCAAGATGGTTGTCCATATAATGGCGTACCTCGAGGCATTCCAGAAAGATCTAAACAAACAGAAAGACATTTTTTCTATAAAACAACTAAAATAACAATATGATAAAGATAGTTCTGTCACAAGTGCCAATGTATTTTAAATTCCCTAGTTCTTTCACTCAGGTATCTTTAAGACTTTCTGTAATCTAAGAGTTGCTATACAAATTACATCTTTTTTTTATACTGTAGTTGCTTGCAATGCAATTTAAACAGTTTGCTTTGAGTTTCAAATGAATTTTAAGTCACTTTCCACCTTCTTTTTCACACTGTTAATATTTACAACTTCCTGGATTTCAGAGCTGTTACAGGACAAAAAATTTGCTCTGGGACAAAAGTTGAATCACATTACAAAACAAAAACAAATATTTAGAAGGTAATGAAACAGAAAACAACAACTTATACCTCTTTCATGAAATACAGGGGACTTAATGATTTGTTGTACTATAATTTTCTGTTTCCATTTATACCTTTATCAACCAGAGAAGCAAACTATGGTATTTTAGAAAAGTGATTTCTCTTATCTGCATATATGGAATGAAAGTATATTTGCTACTGTTCTTCAGCATGAGAAAAAATTCTGGCAATCCATGGGGTGGAAGAGAGTAATTATTGTTCCCCCAGTTAGCTGTCTTCAGAAGTGCTTGTAGATGATCTTGAGGAAGGGAAACTAAAAAAGGGGAAGGAGGAATCTTTGGATTTAATGGGCATTCATGTTTAACTGACATTTCTTCCTCCTGAACATCTGTTAAATTAAGGTTTCACTGTAAAAGTTACACAGGATGCCGAATCAGACTGGCAACTAAAGCAACCAATGCAGAATACGTATTAAATGCTACTGTCACTTAACCTCCACAACAATTGGGACAGAATCGAACACATTGAATGTTCTGAACTATGGTGGACAAAATATTTCAAATTTGGACTGTCTGGAATCCAAAGCACCCTGTTGTGGATTTTGAGGATCTTGGAGGTATTATCCAAATCTTACTTCACAATGCTCACAATGGTTGAAATTCAAAAACACTTTGTACATTCGTGTTCTGAATCCTCTTCAAAAGCAGAATGACAAGACAATACTATATTAGCCTAATGTAGCTATAGCCTGGCATGTGCAGTTGTGACAAGATTTATATTCTTCAGACAGGGTTTAGGCCTCAAGAAGATTTCATTAGGAGTTTAACCTGATTAAAAGGCACTTCTATACTTTAATGTCACCTATGCTTCTGTCTACCATACTGAATCCTGAAGTATGCTTCTCTTCTTCTCCTGTGCGAACTTTGAGAGAGAATACAACCCCATCCCAAGCTGGTTGCATACTATCTTGGACATAGCAGAGAAGGAGCAAAGAACCGTTTGCCTTTGTCTTTTCTGGATTGTTTTAGACTGTCTTCATCCATCTCAAAACTATTCCCCAAAATTTATGTAGACTTTCCAGAAATTCTTTAGAATTGGGGAAATGAAAAAGAAACTGAATCCCATGCCTCCTACTTATTGATACATAGATCAAACATCCAAGTAATTACTCCGAGTATTTTCACATCAATACTAATCAATACTATAAGGCACGGCACCTCAAAAACTGAGGGTCATATTTATCTACACAGGCCTATTGCCAGGCTTATATAAAACAGCCTATTTTATAAATCACACATTGCTGAAAGTGGCAGAGAAATGTAAGAAACTGAAATGTCTTTAACAAATTGGCTGACAGTGTTAGAAATTATTTTACATATGTAGTAACTCTTGAATGCTGTTTAATAGCATAACCTGAATATTATTTTTATAATGATATAATACCTGAAATATATTGTGGCTCATCCCCCCAGAAAGCAGATTGGCCCCAAACCTGCTGGCTTTCCATAAGGCCTTGAAGACATGGTTTTGCCATTGGGAGTGGGGACCCAAGAGTGTGATAGTGCCTTGCAGTGGTTATGTTAATTGTTGTTGATGAGTGTTAGACTATCTTGGCAATGGATTCCACTGTATGGTTTTAATAGGGTTTTAAATTGTTTTTGCACTGTATTGTTTTTTAATTGCTGTGAGCCACCCAGAGTCATATATTTGTGATGGGCAGCTATATAAATTGAAATAATGAATTAAATAAATATTCAGCATACTTTAAAGATTAGAATAGACCATACTTATTTAATTCTCTTACCTGCTGATTTTTCTTCCGATTTGAGAGTATCCATTGCTTTGTGATGAACTTCAGCAGTGCTGTCTTGTACTCTTGGTTCAGCAGTTTTGCCACTACTTTGCTTTGCCCCGTCTATCTCTGAGGATTTCTGAGATAACTGTAGCTGACTGGTAAACTTCTCATGCTGAAGATTATACAAAATCCAACCAGACAAAGCAAGAAAATATGAGGACCTTCAAAAATATGTTAATACACCACAACAAAATTAATATCTGATTCTAATCCGAATGCGTAAGTTCATTTGTCAGATAATCCATTTTAAGCAAACATGTTTAAGTACCCAAATTTTCATATGTTCATCAAAAGTTACAAACTGGCACTTCCGTTTAGGAGCCATACGTAAAACTGTTATGATTTAAGCAATTCAAATAAAGCTTTAGTAGGGAGGTAACGTTCATGTAAACTTTGCTACATTCAAAGCAACAGCAGTAGCAGCACTCACAAAAGGGGGCTGTCACTTAATAGAATTCGATCTTTACCACCACAACAAATGCGAGAAACAAAGTACGTGTACATTTAACTTTTTACCTTAAGTGCTTCTTCAGGCACTCTCATCTCTCCTCTGACTACAGTGAAAAGATTGGTATGTAGGACATGATAAGGAAACTAGTGACACTTGTCAAACTATTTCAGAATTTCAAAGTATTTTTGAACATCAGAAGTTTTTGAGACACCAAAATTGTTTACAGTTTCAGTATATAAGGAAAATGGGCAGGCTTGTCCTTGAGAATCACATATAACCATGGATACGGAGTTGGGGGCAGCATGCCTGGTCCAGCATCTCCTTTGCTTCCTCTCTCATTCACATAGCCTTTGCCCTGCCCCCCTCCCCCTTAACTTCATATTCATACAATCCCCACCTCTGCTTTCCATATATTGCAATCGGGTTGTATAGTCCTCTTCCAGCTGCTTATATTTAACAATTAAAATATCACATCTGAAAGGGATATGCACAATCACAATAAAAGAGAAAAATATGGAAATACAAGCAGAACACTTCAATATATGAAAAACCTTCAGTATAAAACCTATATCAAAAAAGGTGTGGAGAGGGAGGACAAAAGTGATAATCACTATTAGGTGCTAATGAGCTTGATGGGAAAGACACCTGCTCTTTGGCATTCCAGGGAGGGGACAGTTTACATGCGACAAGATAAGGCATTGTCCAAGGGTAGGAAAAGGGACAGGAATTTTCCAGACACAAACACATGCACTGTTCTTCTCCAAATTACAATACTGCTTATTGTTACAGTACTTTTCAAGTTGATCTCTTTATATACACTGGCCTTAGCTTTACATCTATATATACACATTCCTATACAGAGTTTTCTATAGTTTCTTAAATGTCTCCCTCCCTCCCTGATTCAAACAGATGTTCCTTATCACTACTTTGATATACTCACTCTGTTAGGTAGCTAGTTTTACTACTTCCACTTCTGTGCTTGCTTTTAGCACTGAAAGGAGGGGGGAAAGAGAAAGTAAAACCTTTTTCCTGAGTTTCTTGGATTTCCAGCGCCATGGTCAAACCTTTCTTGCTGACTCATGGTCTGCCCTTTCCAAATATAGCCCCAATAATTATCACAGCTGGTCTACTCTGCAGATCTTCCTTTCCAATACTTCTAGCTCCTGCTGGGTCCTCAGTTACATATTCCTCCTCTTCCAGGAATCCTCTCTCCAACTGTTCCTTGATACATATAGTACCACCAGCACAAATACAACACCTTCCTCTCTTGCCTAACAGGTCTGCTCCTTATATATTTTTTCAAAAAGCAGATAATCTGCCCACAGGTGTCTTAATTAGGCAAAAGGTTTCTTCATACCTATGTAAGATCTTTGCATAGTTTTGGCAAACAGACAGAAATCCCTAACCTTGACACCAATTACAACACCACATGTCCATTAGGGCACCTGATTCTGTCATGGGATATAAAGGCTAATTCTTAAGTTCCTCACCTGCCCCCACCACAATCATAGCACTCTGACCCATCACATCATGAAAGAAGACAAAGTTGCTGGGGAATGTGAATCCATCACTGACCACAGAAAACTTGCCTGCCAATATTTTAGATAATGCAGCAACATCATTATTAAAACAGTGTGATACTATATTACAATTCTTCTAATGTATTTGTGCTAACATTTCTTTTTTCACTTCAAGCGTGATGCCTATTTGTTTGGCATTAACAAAATACGTGTTATTAAATAGAATGAATGAATGTACATCAACAATGCAACAATTCAATACAAAAGCATTCTGTCATGTTAACTACTGGTCTCATTTTGACATAACAAAAAGAACTCATATTTTTAAACATACAGCTAACCCTGCTGATAGCAGTATGATGGCTTAACTATAGTTCATTGGTTCAGAAAATCATGACAATTGATTTGCAATCTAACTTAAAACCGTGGCTTCCTGTTTAGTTTAAGCAAACTGAATGATATGCTACGATTAGTCAATTTAGACATAATGCCAAAACATTATAACTGAAATATAAGCCATACGTGTGCTTACTATGTTTTTGATATAATATATATGAACAAACTTGATGAAAGTATAGGTTGTTTAATCCAATGTGATAGGAGCAACAAGAAATGCTGACTCAAATATTAACTTCATGAACTCATTAGTTTCCTCAAAATTTCTAGTTTGGCTTCAATTAATCTGAGCAAGTGAAGAATTGCCAGCCTCTCCCTTTACAGTTTTCAAACAAATTCCTAGGTAACTCCCATCCTCAGTGTGTAGTACTTTCACTTTCTGAGAAGATATCATTTTATTCCATTCCTTTCTACAATGATAAAATTTGAGAATCCACAAATTTACTGTTTTGTACTTCTCTATTATCATTTTATCAACAAGTACTCAGAACAAGTTACAAAACTAAAATAAAATAAAATCCTAGGGATGATCAAAATAGGTTTTTCTATTATTATGTTAAGGATATCATATCCAAATCTCAGTTTATCATCAAGCTTTAGGATGATGTATGTCTGTTCTGGAATCCGCACATCATTCACAAATGTCTGGAGAAAAAAGAAAGTAAGAATGTTGTTGCTAGGATAAAATTGGGGGGGGGGGGGGGGGAAGAGAAGCACATAGCCCAGGTTGAGTTCCTGGAAAAAGGTAGGATATAATCTAATAAATAAATATTAGAGTAATGCACTTCATGATATTTTACTAATTTTAGTTATAACGTCACAGCACAGCATATGATTATCTAATTATTTATAAGAATGTTGAATTAAAACGATCAATACAAATATATGAAAATATATATGCATGCATGCATAGATACTTATCACTCTATTTCCTTTTAGGTAAGCAATATTATGCAAAGTGTGGAAAAAAATTAAGAAACAGCTCCCTTAAAATTAAAGCATGAGATAGGAGTACAGAAAGGAAATGTAGTTAAATCTAATTTATACCAACATCATTCACTATATCTCTCTATATTTGCCAACCATTCTTGCTTTCACCAAGTTCATGCACCACTTCATAACTATGTTTAGGATTGCAATATATCTCAATGTATCTCAGAATTAGCACATCTGAAGAGAACCCAATTATTTTCAGTAACAAATATCTCACTTTATTTATTTATTTACAACATTTAAAGTAATATCAGTGAATATTCTATCAGCATGAGCTTCATAAAAAGACACTATCAGTGTCTAAATCACAGAACTTTGTTATTAAACCAAAAATGTTATGAACACTTTAATTTCAATCTATTACACTCTGGCTCATGTGGTGTGTTAACTATAAGATGCTTTTCCTTTCTAAACATGCATTCTATCTTACCCCAGATATATTTTAAAACTGTTATTACTGACTGGCAGCAGAAACTTTCAGTGAAAGCTCCAGTGTGAAGCAAAGAGTAATCATGCAATTTGTTAGTGATTCTATATTATGCAAGTAGACATCTGCTCACACAGCAGGGCTTCCACTTATTCTCCATCTCATTACTCACCCCAGTTCTGCTTTGCAATGGATGCTGGGGTTGGGAGCAGAGAGGGGAAATGCATTCTATGTTGTCTTGTACTGGGACCCAAAGTGTTAATTTGGTTAGTATGTATGAATGTGTATGTCCTGCCTTAGGCATAAAAGCCGGCTGGGTGACCTTGGGCCAGTCACTCATTCTCTCAGCCCAACTCACCTCACAGGGTGGTTGTTGTGAGGAAAATAGGAGGAGGAAGGAGTATTAGGTATGTTCGTCGCCTTGAGTTATTTATAAAAATAATAAAGGTGGGATAGAAAATAAACAAACAAATATTTTTCCTCACATTTGATTATAGTCTCAGTTCTCAAATTATTTTTAAGTTTAAGCTGTTAGTAGCTGGTACAGGCTACCAATTTTAGTTTCATACACATATTTGAAACCTCATCTTCAAAACATACTTTTAAATTCCCCTCAAATAGCCTTAAAACGTGGAAATCACCCCAACTATGGTAATTCTCAGAATATAACAGGAAAAAGCTATGTTTACATATACATATATAACATTTTTTGTGTCTGTGTGTGCTTTTCAGTCAGTGTTGACTCCTGGCAACTGCCTGGACTAGTCCCTGCAGTTTTTTGGCAAGGTTTTTTGGAAGTGGTTGCCATTGCCTCCTTCCCAGGGTTGAGAAACAGTGACTGGCCCAAGGTCACCCAGCTGGCTTCATAATTAAGGCAGGACTAGAATTCACGGTCCCCTGGTTTCAAGCCCGGTGCTTTCACCACTACATCAAACTGGCTCTCACATAATAAATATGCAGCTAAAAAATGTTGTTTTGAACCATGTAGACTGTATGAAAACAGAATAAACTTACCCCATTTAGACTGCCTAAATCTTTCACCAAGTGTTCATCAGCAGAGGCATCATAGTTGATAACAGCATGTTGCTTATCCACACTACGTGACTGAAATATTTAGAAGACACAACTTTTATATCAATTTATACATCTGAAGCAGCGAAAAGTTAATAGGTCTTAATCATTTCAGAAAAATAAGCCAATTCAAAGGGTATTATTATATAACTACAAAATACATGATACTATTATTGTGAAGAGCTGTTAAAGTGAAAGGAGAAGTCTGGTATTTGTGTTAAAAAGAAGTGCAAATGGAATTGTTCAAATAAAACTGACATGTTCATCTGTTTTAGCACTTGAGATTTTTGCATAATGCAAGGAGAAATTGGGTGACTATCAGGAAGCCCAGTAAAAGTGAATGGCCAGATCTAGATGGGAGAATAATACTTACAGCTAGCTGCAATCTCTCTCTCTCTCTCTTGTATATTTCCCATAGAAATTTAGATTAGTTATTCAAGAAAAGTGCCAGAGGATAGCACTCATTAAATAGCGATCACTAGAGATTACAATGAAAAGGCTAACATGAACTCCCTTCTTCTGTTCTCCAAACTATGTTGGTGTAGGAAAATAATATAAAGGTATTATGTCATCAACTATTAATAAAAGCTAGGAACAGTAAACATAAAATTCTCTTGAAATGGAGAACAGTTTGTATACAACATTTGCACTGCAGATGACCAATTCCTAACAGAAATGTAAGAATTAATTCACTAGATGCAATAACAATTGAAAAACAAAGAAAATATTCTGGGCACAGCGCTTGGCACAATCTGGGCTGCCACAGTTCATATCAGGACACATCCCCCATCTCAAAATTTGTTAAGACTTCCAGATCTCTTCAAATCTTTCTTTCCTTCTCTTTTATCTATTTAATCCATTTATCAATGTCGATTTTCTCTTCTTTTCTGCCCCATCTCCATTATACCATAACCTTGCATATAAATCTGGGTTTCAAGTCTTGGATCTCACCAGTAACTTATTTGTTTGAAGTTATGCCTTGTAATCTTGGGTCATGATTCATCAATCCCAATTTTATGGAAACTAACCTATTGCTGTACTGTTAGTAATGGCAAAGGCCCCAAATGGGATAAAAATATGCACACTGGGCTACAAAAAGCTTGGATATCTTATCAAAATATAATACGGAGAAATAACTTCTTAACTGTGAATGTCAGAGAGTTCATGAGTTACCAAACTTGCTTGATACAGTACTTCTTACCAGACTTAGCTGGCTAGACTGCACAGTCCTTTGTATGATCAGCAGACTATGCATGCAAATCAAGAATTATGCTGCTAAGTCTTCCCAGTTTGTTACCAAATTGCCTAGCCCAATTTCAAGCTTTCCAATCTAGACTGACATCTAGAGTTTTACAGCTTTTTATAGTAGCATTGTATACTGAATTGTCAACATCAGTTCTAGTCCAAGGGTTCTACAAAGCCAATCATAGCACGATAAAGCTACTCTGTACAACATTGCAACTTTCTTAATGTTACTTTTTAGAGCATAGCACTTCATTTATTAATTCTGAAACAATATTTTAGCATTTAATATTTTTTTCTAACTTTCTCAATTCTTCTATTTCAAGTGTGGGGAAAAAAATGAAATGAGGGAACAAAAAGATGAAAAGCTTCTGCTTTGTGGGATGTAGAATATATACTAATAATTCAAATTATTAGCAGAGACTAAATAGGGAAAAGTAAAGGGATGTAGAATATATACTAATAATTCAAATTATTAGCAGAGACTAAATAGGGAAAAGTAAACTACTTAACAGTTCAAAATATACTCTTCAGAAAGCAGTATGCATTTAGTATATTACATCCAAGCCTTCGACATTGACCGCCTGGAGAACAGATAGAGTTACCTGTAACATCAGCTCACAGTCATCGCGTCCAACAAAAATCATCTCTCGCGGCAGTCTATGACGGGTGCCTCCACTGCTCACCAAAAACCAGGATGTTAAGCTCATTTTCTGCTTAGCTGATAAATCCTCACAAGGCTACGTCATCCTGCAATGAGAAGGGAAAAATATTTTAGTTAACCTTATATTCTAGTTCCTTATGGGAACTTGTTTTTAAGCTACTGGGAACCTCTGTAGTTACCAGTGCCAGAAATTTTTATCAGAAAGGTTTGTTTCACAGATATTATTTTTCATACACAAATGCATCATTATGTTTTCTACTGTATATACATATCACATCCTGGATATCCACTGTTTTAAATCACTGCATCCAGTGCACAAAAAAATCTTAAAACACGATTGCTTGCATGAATGAAATAACGAATAAAAGTTATTTTCCCCTACACCCAAATTGCAAATGTGACGCCATCCTAAGAACTTTCATATAAAGAATTAATGTTTCAAGAGAGATTCCATTTGAAAACAGATCAGAATTGATTGTATATTCACTCCTGGTGTACATTTTTGGTGCCTACAATACGAGAGAGAGATCTGCTCCGCTTTTCCACACAAAGATATCTTATAGGGCTCGCCTTCTGTGTGCCTCATGCTCCTGAAACATGGTTCATGGACAATTCCTTTAGAAATGGAATGTGTGTTAAATAAATAATAATTTATTTTAAAATTTGCTATTTATTAATAGAATTTATGTTCACAAAACTACCAAGATGGTTTCTTCTTCTTCGTCATCATCATCCTTCATTGTTTACCATCTTGACTTGAAATGATTTTAATGGTGTTTACCATACGTGTTTGAACTAGCTTATCGGAGTACTGCAAACCACCATGAGTCTTTCTGATTTAGTAGTATACAAATAAAAACAAACCAACAAATCTAAAAGAAATGAGAACGATGTAAGTCTTTGCATACATGAAAATCCATTATACTACTCACTGCTAGGATAAATAACATTATGAAAAGTGCCAAAATGAGTCAGAAATAGTAAGCCAAACGTTTTTAAATGGGATAAAAAAAAGGAAAAGGAAGTATAGCCAAATCTATTTATACCAACACCATTTACGCACTAGAAACCTCCATGTAATCTATGTATTTATAGATAGAGAGTTCTGAGCAGCCCATGCCTGGACGGAAATGTGTTTTGTCCAAGCAGCAACACAGAACACACTTCGTTCCAGTTCAGACCCAGACCCAGGACATGTATGTTGCAAGCAGCAGCATTCCAGGGTGGGAAGAATGGGGAATAAAAGTGGAGCTTCACTGGAAATGGTAGTGTGTAGCAATGCACAGGTAAGAGGAGGTAAAAGAAAGGAAGATGAGAAAGGATGGGAGGAGTGAGTGAGTTAATGGGAGGTAAGGAAAAGGAAGGTACAGGAAGATCACGGAGAGGGTTGGGCAGGCCAACCAGGTATACATGGCAGAAACAGGAGGTGACAGAAGCACACTGCTAAGGAGAGGTAAGGAAAAGGCTGGCACTGAAAGATGGGGGAGGGATAGCCAGCCAGGAGCAGGAAGATCGGTGGATATATAGGCCATGTATGGTAGAGGAGAGGCGCTCCAGCTTTGCCCTACTCTCTGTAAGACTTCTAAATTTGTTTCAGTTAAAACAACCAAAACCTTCTGGGTTTCAGTTTGGTTGGACTGAGATCCTACCCAGAGCAGCCTGGCCGAACCCCCAAGCCATGTTTGTTCTGTGCATGGAATAGAACACATTTTCCATTTCAGGCACACCCCAACCCTCCTTGCAAACTGTCTCACCTCTCTCTTTTTCAGGATCTCATCAACTCAATCCAACCATAATTTTCTTGAGAACTTCACTCTTCCTTCATTTATCTGTGGTGTAATTCATTCCTCATTTGTCTTTGAATGACCAAACCACCTTAAAATACATGCTTATTTTGTACTTGTCACTCGTTTTTGTATTCAGCCCAAATTCATTAAAGATCCATACATTCCTGGCCCTATTGTTTCATCTTTTATCACACATTCTTCTTAAATATCCCACCCACACTGCATTAAATTAACTTCTACTGTAGGTTTCTTCTGATATTTCCAACTCTCACTTCTATATAACAAAGAACACTGCCATTTTTACTTCTTTTGACAAACGCTAGGTAAAGGTAAAGGTTTCCCTCAACGTAAAGTCCAGTCGAATCCGACTCTAGGGGGCGGTGCTCATCTCCGTTTCTAAGCCTTGGAGCCGGCGTTGTCATAGACACTTCCGGGTCATGTGGCCAGCATGACGACACGGAACGCCGTTACCTTCCCGCCGAAGCGGTACCTATTGATCTACTCACATTTGCATGTTTTCGAACTGCTAGGTGAGCAGGAGCTGGGACGAGCAACGGGAGCTCACCCCGCCGCGCAGTTTCGAACCACCGACCTTCCAATCGGCAGCTCAGCGGTTTAACCCGCAGCGCCACCGCGCCCCTTGACAAACACTAATTCCTTGCAAAATGCCACATGCTATCTACTACATTTTTACCACCATCATGACATCTCTCTTCATCTTCCCATCTGTAGTAAACATTTTATCAAGGACACTATGACAGACCAGCCATGGAGACAAAATTGCCCACGCTGTTTCCTTTCCTTTCCTTTCCTTTCCTTTCCCCAAGTGAAAAGGGGGTCATTCCTCTGAGAGGAACACAGGCACTTTAGCAGCAGCTTGCTTACTTGCTAGACTCATGAACAGTGACAGAGGAGTGGGGATGGATTTTGGAGTGACAGAAGATGAAAAGCTGAAGAGGGAAGGAAGGAAGGAAGGAAGGAAGGAAGGAAGGAAGGAAGGAAGGAAGGAAGGAAGGAAGGAAGGAAGGAAGGAAGGAAGGAAGGAACTAGAAAAAAGAAAGCTGGGTGGAAAAGAGAGAAGTATGTGCATACTGTGTACATGGCTGAAGAACTTCTCTGTATAGGGGAGGGGAGAAAGACTGAAAGGCCTTGGAAGCTGCAGATTGCAGAAACACTTGGCAGCGGCAGATGCTAGCCCAAACTGAGAGAAAAAGAGGTGTCGATCCAGAGAGATAGTGCCAGGGAAGCCCAGATAGGTTATATTCCCTGGAGGCTGCAGGGAAGCAGACTGCCCTGTAGAACAGGCTATGTTCCTAGAGAGGGGACCAACCCAGAAGAAGGGAAGGGAAGGGAAGGGAAGGGAAAGTAGTTAGTCACTCCCCCGCCACTTTGGTGTGCCAAGTAACCAATATAGCAGAGACCCAGGAAGAAGAGTAGAGCCTTACAAGGGGACTGGAAGGCTAAGCTGATTGTAGTGGAAATACAGTCAGATAGTACTAACAACCAACCATACCAGCAGAAGTCAGCCACAGAAGTAGCTCCTTCTGAGGCGTGGCGGGGGCAGTGAAGCTTGAGAAAGTGCAGTGGACAATAGGAGAAGCCTTGGGAGAAAGACATATTCAGGTTCAAGAAGCCTGGGAGACAGAAGAAGTAGGGCCAAGAAGATGCAGTAAGAAGCCTCATTAAAGCCCCAAAAAGTTGTGTGGGAGCAGCAGGAAGCAGCATAAAGGAGCTGGGATGCATGGATTTGCTGCAGCTAGTATTGTGAATGGGGCTTCTATTACGGTTCTAAACATGAGGCAACCTTAAGCAGCACTATTTCTAGCGGTGCGCCACAATTAGCATGTAGCGATAAAATGCAGTGTTCTTTGCATTTGAGAGTTTGTACTTGCTTAAGACTGACAATTTTGAAAAATCCTATTTTAGTAAAACTTACATGTCACCTTGAACGCAGTGAAGAGTTAGTAGGTGCCAGTAGTATTTGTTGCTTACTTTCTTAACTGTGAAATTCACTTGCTACCTCAGGCAAGCAAAAGACATCTGGATTGCTATCTATCAAATGGTTCCCACAAAAAGAAGCTGAAATCGTGGTGTTTTTCCCCAATCAGATAGCATTCCATTAACATTTCTGATAAAAAATTGAATGTGTTTTTTCCCTTTTGAACAGCCATTTATATGAGGTACCTGTTCAAGTCTACTTCTACTGTTTCATTCAAACTACATGTTGAACTTAATTATTTAGAATAAGTTTAATCATAGGTTGTTAAACTGTCTATTGCTTGACATTTTCACAGCTTTCTAAACCAGATTTCAAACTGACAACATTCTGTAAATACTTTGACAACACTTTAAATGCATTGATAATTCAATTGAAAAACCAGTTTTTAATTTTAATTTATTTTAGATCATGGTTTTCTGTCTCACAGAAAAGTATCAGGCTCATAAAATTCCTCCCTTCTCCTTCCAATTTTAAACAAACCACTTTTAATAACTGCTTGACCGCATTGTGCAAATCCTTTGAAGCATCTCTTTTATAATTGTTAAAGCAGTTGTATCTTTTTCCAGTCTTACTTGTCTATTTCAGAAACTGCTTCTGAATGTTGTCATGTGCAGAACCAGCTTTTCCATCTGCTTAATAAGCTAACATCTCATTAAATTTTATGAATGAACAAATAAAGAAGTTGCTAAATAAAGCAAACTATACTGTATGCAAGTGTGTCTATATCTATATCTATAGATTCTTATACTAAGCATGGGATTAAATGGGGAGGCAGGGAAGAGAGGAGAAATGATGGAAAAATCAAATAAACTTAGGGGGGGATGAGAGCCGTAAGTTCTCAGGGTAGAAATGTCAGAAACATCGCTGAGCTTCAAGGCTGAGAAGTACATGGCAAAATTTCCATTAAACTATAAATGGGAGAAAATGCCTGAATTAAACTACAGTGGCTATAAAAATGGAATTATACCTTCATGTTGACAGAAGAGAATCATCTGGATGCAGGGTAAATGAGAGAGACTTAATTCAAGGAGGGATTGTCTGATGAAATACAAGATGAGTACACAATGACTGTATTAATCAAGCCTGCTTGCATATTGATGGAAAACTAGAGGAACTGCGAGCAAGTATGGGTGACAGTGCAGAATACCACTGAACTTTCATTTCCTCCTCCTCCTGCCTTTGTGCACACCCCAGAGACATCTGAAACTGAATCTATGCACCTGGGAGCCAGAATGCCATTTATTGTTCTTAATGTTCTTAATGACTTTTTGTGGGGGGGGTTGTGGTTGTCTTTGTATTGCTTTTTTGGTTTTTAGCTCTGTAAGCTGCCCAAAGTCACAGCAGTGAAATGGGTGGCTTCCACAGTTCTACACTTACAGCTTATAACACTGAACTTCCACAACTCACCACTGGCAATCATTAGGAGTGCCTGCAACTTTATTTAGATCCCCCTTCATATTTTCCAATAATCCTGGGAAAAGACTGATTACAGACTCACAACTCACATATTCATTGAGATGACATTACTGTTGACTCCTTGGGATGCAAGTCTCAGCTTACAAAGAGGGCCACATCAATCACTGTTTCAGAAGCAGTAACCTCTGCAATCCTGCTTTTGAAATATTTGGACAATGCAATTATGTTTGGAAAGGCAGAAACACAGACTCTGTGCCCCCACTGATTCCATGACTACACTATCAAAGTTGTTCCTGGAGTCCAAATTTTCACGAAGCACTTGACCTCAACATCAGATATGACCTGACTAAAGAAATGTATTAATGAGAACTTTCAAAAAGGCTTTACCTGCTTCTTCCTTTTCTGCCAATAAATCCACTTTTTTTTGTCAAACAGGGTAGGTCTCTATGGGTAGTCCCTGATTCTTATTATTGAATTCCCTAGCAAGTAGGGGCAACTTGAGTACAGTATTTGATTTACTGGAATGGTTAATTAGACAGAAGGCAATGGATGATGTATATGAGTCTTGCCTTTTGCCATTTCATCGTAAACCCAAGCTGGCTATCTTGTTACACAACAGAGCTATGGCAGCTGCAGAGATTCTGACACTGAGGAGAAGGGGGACTTAGTAGAAAGGGATGAGACAGGGATTAATGACTGAGGGAGTCTGTAGAGACAGACTTGTCCATTGGCTTTTTACTCTTTGAACTGGAAGAGATTGAATTGCCCAGAAGAGATAGACAGTTGAGAAACTGTAAGCTTTAGCCAAAGAACATCGCTCAGCTATTATTTTGTTTATTTTACACCCCAGTTTGGTGAGGCTTTTGGAGGTTTATAATACAGAAAAAGACTATAAGCTATAGAGACTGAGGGGGGAGGGGAAGTGCCAATTATTCCTGCTGCTCTGACCCTGAAACAACAGGCTAGTATAGTAGAGATCTTCTCCCCATTGCTCTAAGTCAGAAAGTGGGGTGGTGGCGGTTCTGATCCTTGTAGACAAATAGAAGGGATGGGGTAGAGAATGAAGAGAAGGATAGTGTGGGAGTTGAAAATGTATGTTTCTCAAGGTGGTGATGTCAATTATGTCAACAACCAAGAGTCACTTAATTTCAAGGCCGAGCGCAGGGCAAAAAGTCTATTAAATCATGGAAAGAGTAGAAAGAAGCAGCACTGGAATTGAACTATAGTGATTATAAGAATGCAATTGCACCTTCATTTGATAGAAAATTCTTATCTAGCCAGGGCTTATCCAGGGCTGTGAATCTGAGAGCCTTAAATGAAATATGAGCTTAGAGCCTAGTCAAGCCATGCTGAGTCAAATGTCTGGAAATTCTGCCAAGGCCTTGCCAATGTACCTGGCAGATTTCCCCTTTTCAGAGAGGCATACGTTGAATTTCTCTTTGCTACTGGACAAAAAGAAACTCTTAAACATGAGAAGGAAGAAATCCATTTATAAATCTTCTTATAGCAGTAAAACATTCCCTTGAAAAGTATAAACTCAAATATGTCGAGAAAGAATGTATTAAGAGTATGTTTTTTAAAAAGTCTTCACAAATGACTAGGTCAAATAAATCAGATACTCTAATAAATCAGAGTACTGAACACATAATAACTGACTGGTAACACAGAAAGGAAAAATAACTGAAAATGAGCTGTATATTTATTGTACCTAGATCATTGCTGCTTTAAGTTGCACCCCCCTCCCCCCCCCCCCCCGGATAAAAGGCTGGAACTAGCAACTTTACTGCTAGAGCTGGGGGAAACAACTGGCAGAATTATGACAGATTTGTAATGTACATACGCATTTTAAATTCCTCCTATGGTGCAAAAGCTGTCTGAACTAGAAAAGCAGTATGAAGTCCAATTCATATTTACTTGGAAGTATGTACCATGAATTTAATAGCACCTACAGCCAATTTTTGTCATCAGTAATGTATGGCTAAATTTAAAATCAAAAAGAAAATTGGCTCTGGTTCTCTGAGAACCAATATTAGAAGAAAAATACAGTTTCAACTCAATTTAAATATTAAACACTTAACATTTACACACACTGAAAAAAAGTGTGATGAATTTCAATATTCTGTGAGAGCACAGCATTGACACCTCAAAAATCTAGGACTTCTGAGCTCTATTGTAAGACCTGAATGAGCATATATCCTGCCTTTTATTTCTGAATATACATTCAAAATTATCTTTTTCATACTGCTGCTTCTGGTTGAATGTACATGAAAGTGGAGAGCTGTAAATCAAATGAAGTTAGCATTTAAATTAAAAAAAAAACTGACAGCCTTATATTGTGCCAATAGCCTCATTTAGCATACCAACAATCAGGAGGCACCAAGATGATGACTTTCTTGGATCTTACCAGAGCTTCCTAACAGACTAACTTGTAACCAGATTGCAATTGCTCTAAAGAGCAATTGTTTATATATCTCATTTGAAATTCCACATGTGGTTGCTTTCTTTTTTCTATAGACGTACTTCTATAGCTGATGTCCTTAATTCTTAGACTATGTTCATCTGCTTGAGCTTAGATTTATACTTAACTGCCAATGATAGAACTCGAACTTTAGTAAAACTAAAGTGGGTCCTGAAGGACCAACATCGGCCAATCCCTGTCCTATAAGGCTCAGGGAAGGATTAGTAATTTGGAATAGTAGGCAACTTTTGTAAAGAAAGGGTTCTTCACTATGAAAACTCAGTCATGTGCAGTTCCATAACATTAATGAAATGCATATTTTCCCATGCATTATAAAATATCATTCATTCATTCATTCATTCATTCATTCAATTTGTATGGCTGCCCTTATACTGTATATTTTAATTAGGGCTACCAGATCTGGGCTGCAAAAATTTGGATGACTGATTGATGGGAACAAAGTGTCAGTTACCTATGTCTCTTTGCTCCCATCTACTGACCATCTGGATTTTTACAGCTGAGATCTGGTACCCCTATTTTAGTTTACTATGGTTTGTACTGTAATCTCAATGACAATTTTAATATTCTTCTGGTAATGTCTATCTTAGTCTCAGCTTTTAACTGATTAACTGATCATTTTCATGTGGTAGTTGCTCATATGGACTTTTAAGTTTTTTACCTGAATGTCAGCCTGGAAGTTACTGGCCAGAACCAATAATATTTTTGCAGTTATAAATGTATGAATTTATTTAAAAATATTTAGTAGCTACCCTAATCCATATAGACTCCTTTTAAAGGGAGGAAACAAATGTCATAGTTTTAGATATTACATTGTTTAGTCCTGCTTTATAGAGAAATACTCTATGGACAAGTATCACAAACAGATGATGTAATACTACCAGTACAAAATGCATAATGTAGAATCAGAACTGCATTTCTGATTCCACCTAAAAATAATGAGTGTCACCCTGTTTAGAATGATCTACAGATAGTCTGCCAATATTTCAGTCCAATATTGATATGAACAAAAATCTTAATTTGAATTGGTAAACTACAAAACACACCATCACATAACATGCTATGGTTTCTGGACCTTTAGTCAGCAATTTCTGTGTCACTGATCAAGACAAAGTTGATCATTGTGACTGCATGTCAAATTGCTGTTCCTATGGAGCCTGTTGGCCTAGAAGGATTCCAGAAGTCATATCTATTTTGCTCTGGTCTTCCAGCAGAGGTGAGGCTGGCCTTGGCAAGCAGACCAGGATGCAAAAACAATCCCTTACCACTCTTCATCATCTGTCAGACATTACACAAGTGAGGATATAGTTTTTCTTCTCAAGCCTAGTAAAATACTTTGTGGACTTTCACATTGGTAACCTTTTTATTTCCAGTTCTTTTATAGAATAATTAGGGAAGAAGATTCTTGCTTCATATCAGAAATTCATTGTAGTACAATCATACAAAGAGATTTCAGGTCCAGCCATTTCATGTGCAATAAGTAGCAACTTAAATCTGCAGCTCCTGCCTACTGCTAGATAATATCTTCCCTTGTTCCATGCTGTTGTTTCCTTCATCACAGACAAGGTTCACATACTGCCCTAAGTAATACAATAATAATTTACCAGTTAGAATGGCTGGGTAAACACAATATAAGTCCCTCCTTGGGGGGAGATGGGCGGTCATAAATTTGATAGACAGACAGACACTAAATCAAAACCAAATAAACCACTGATTGGCTTAGCATGATGTGTAAATTCCTGCCCTGACTCTACCATATGGTTACTTCCAGGAAACCATGAAGTTTAGCCTGCTTTGTAAGCTAACCAGCATTTTATGAATCCTGGTCCCTTCCCCATAGACTTGGCCCTAATCTTTTGATGTGCTTTATAAAAGTTCATGGACATCTCTCCTCTAGCCTGAAAATAGTATGTGAGTATAAGTCATAACTGCTCTGGGTTTCAGAGACACAATTTAGTGCTATCTTTATATACAGAAAACAAAAAGAAAAAAATAATCCTGGAGAAACAGGCTTCAGCTTCCAGCACTATCTTCATTTATAAGAACACCATCAGGCTCTCACACGCTTATAGACATTCTTAGAAATAGGAATGAAAACTGGCTTATTTTGATAATAATGAACAACAGACAGATATTTCATATTCTACCGCAGGCATTGTTGGTCTGACTATACACACAGTATGCAGCCTGCCATGCATCATGGGAAAGAAGAATAAGAGACATAGGATGAGACCAAGTCAAATGATCACAACTAAGGTAGCCATGCAACTAAAAATCAATGCCCTCCTGGCATAAGTGAGTCATCAAATGAATGGAAAGACTGTTGCTGTTGTTGTTTTACATTAAATGGACATGAAGCTGTGACACTGGAACATATTCTAAATCAGGGTTTCTCAACCAGGGTTCCATGGAACCCTAGGGTTCCGTGAGAGGTCATTAAGGGTTCCCTGGGAGATCATGATTTATTTTAAAAATTATTTCAAATTCGGGCAACTTCACATTAGAGGTAAGTTTCATACTTTATTTTTAATTGAAGAACACTGTTAATGCATATATACAGGCCTACACATGAAGCAAATATAATAATTTTGTAACTTCTGGTCTGTATTTGAGCCTGAATGTGCCGGGGTTCCCCAAGGCCTGAAAAATATTTCAAGGGTTCCTCCAGGGTCAAAAGGTTGAGAAAGGCTGCTCTAAATACTAGCGAAGTAGTGATACATTCTTCTACCAGCTTGAAAGATGATGATACCCTTTGGGGAAAATGCACTGATTGTGAAAATTAGAGGATCTGTAAAGGAAGAATGATGTGAATCAGAGATTAAATAGGATGAGGGAATCTCTTGATTGGACAGTATCTTCCGATGGCTCAGACAGAGATAGCCATTTCTGAGCAACTGACTAAACATGAGTGAAGGTGATGAAAGGTTTCTTAATGCTTCTCTGCAGCTACGCTGTGTCATAGCACAGCTTAAGCACCCACCTTGACTAAGAAGTGTCAGAGCTTTTTTGTAACAGCTGAGTCATTTTAGAGATTAGTGAAAAGGATTGAGATAACTCAGACAATCCAAATAACTCAGTTCACTTACATGTTTTTCAAGCTATGCAACAGATGGTGTACAAATAATGGTGTTAAGATATTCCCTCATTCATTATTCTGTTGCCAACTGTAATTTATTAAATTAAAGTAATATAACTGCTGTGTGAGATAGAAAGGAATAAAATTCTTGTTTCATTCAAGCAGATATCATTCTGCAAATCCTTCCTGGCAGCCTCAAGAATTTATCCAGTCAGAATTTAGAGATGAAGAAGTCAGCTCATTATTGTTGGGGGAAAAAGGGGCCAGCTGTTAAATGTAAGACTAGCAAGAACCAAGGAGCAACCAAACAAGACAGTGAAGCAGATAACAATTTGCACTCCCTAATGACAGATCAACTCTTAGCAAGACAGAGTTCAAGTAAACATAATATGCATTCTGAGGATTCAGCTGCTCTGAACTGATTTTAGCAACCTGTCATTGGAAGAATGAACACTGTTGTGAGTAAGGGTGTCAACCAAACCGCACTCCTAGTCCCAAGAAGCTCCAAACAGCACAAATTGGCAAATAGATATTTTGTATTTCGAAATTCTGAGAGTGCCTTGGATTGCAAGATCAAACCAGTCCATACTCCAGGAAATAAAGCCAGACTGCTCACTTGAGGGAATGATATTAAAGGCAAAACTGAATACTTTGGCCACATAATGAGAAGACAGGACACCCTGGAGAAGATGCTGATGCTAGGGAGAGTGGAAGGCAAAAGGAAGAGGGGCCGACCAAAGGCAAGATGGATAGATGATATTCTAGAGGTGACGGACTCGTCCCTGGGGGAGCTGGGGATGTTGACGACCGATAGGAAGCTCTGGGGTGGGCTGGTCCGTGAAGTCATGAAGAGTCAGAAGCGACTGAACGAATAAACAACAACAAATCTTAAAAACCCCAATATACTACAAAACTCTAAACAATACAGGCTAAAAAGAAAAACACTAAAAATAAGAAAATGCAAATAATGTAATACAATTAACATTTCACATTTTCATTACTTTTCTATATCAAAATAGTATCATTACATTTATACAATTAATTAAAATTTTATTTTTAACCAAAAAATTAAACACAGACCATATAGCTTTATAATGCGTCTCCATCAATACAAAGCTCATTTAGAGGCTCAGAGATGGCAAATTTCACTTAGCCAGTGTGTACGTATCCTTTCAGGAATATGTAATCACCTTTTTCATGACAGTCCAGACATGATCAATCCAAAGCTTCTCATAAATAGATAAATTCCAAATTTTGGAAAATAATTTAATAATACATCAATATATTTAAATCCTATTCTTCTTCCAAGAACCTGGTTCTTCATACTGATAGTATCACTTAGATATTAATATCATTTATTACATAGATGTAATAGCATTTATTACATCTCCAGCATAAAAATGACAGCCAACCTTTTCTTGAACATCCACTGAGAAATCCAATATACCTGAAAAATATTTTTTGAAGAACTAACTAGGCTTTTAAATCACATGAAACGTAATTAATATTTCTTAGAACTTCAGACCATTGACTTTGCAATGTACAATATTTAGATTTCTATTTTGGGTTTCTGGATATTATTCAGTAATATTGAACTGTGGATTTAATCTCTATAAATGCCTTTTCCAATGCACTCAAAGCAAAAGGGCCAAACAAGGAATATAGTAAACATTTTTGCTTTATATAAATCCATCCAGCTGTTTTTGGTAAATTATATTCTATTTCAAGTTTTCAAAAGTTCGAAAGATCCTACTTTTTAACTGATTTTGAATAATTATTCTCTTTTCAACCCATGTTTTCTCTTTTTAACAAAGTTTTTCCTGCCATTTTTGTACCAGGATTGTTTTAAACTACAAATTTCTCATGAAAGCTAAATTCAAATTTTAATTTTATTTCCAACAGGGCCCAAGTAAGTCTAAGAACATTAAATACAGGAGATATCATGAAGTTCCTACTACAGTTAGAACTTATCAAGGACTTCAATAGTACGAAGCAGTAACTCTCAAGCTGAGCTCAAAATAGTATGTATTCAATATAAACTTCCTTACAATAAATTATTGGGGTTAACAAATATGTCCAATGGTATACATTAAAATCAGGAAAATTAAAATCATCATTATCATATGAAAGCCACAGCTTTGTGAGAGATATCCTAGTTCCTTCCATAAAATATTAATTGTTCCTTTCATAAAATATTAATCATTAACTTATAACCTCCTTAAAATATCTAAGTGAAATCAACATTGGTGTTTCACCCAATATATGTATCAACCTGGAGGCAATATTCATTTTCACATTTATTCTTCCCTGCATACACAGGGGTTCATCTATGTTTTAATATCCACTTTCATTTGGATAACAGAATTTGAAATATTTATTTCTACTAAACATGGTGCTTTTGTAGGAATAATTATTCCCAGGCATATTACAGAATCAGAAAAATAAATAAATTCTAAATTTGTATCTGCATTTACAAGAACCTTTATTGTCAATTGGCATTATGTCAGATTTATTCTAAATGTATATTCCAAATATTTGCCATAATGTTTTATAATAGGTACAGATTTAGATAAAGTTCTTTTGTAATTGTTATAAATTCTCCAAATATCATTTGCATACAATAACTTACATAGAAATTCTGCTCCTGAGAATTACTAGATTATTTTACCAAGCATACCAATGGTTGCAACATCAAATTAAATATTAAAGATAAGGGACCTCTTTGACACATACAATATTGCCTTCTGATTATGAATGATATTGTAATTACCCAAGCAGAGGAACTGAAACAGGAAAGAAAATAATCCAAGAAATAAATTCTACATGAAATTCAATTTTCTACATCACCACTTGTACTAGAAACCAGTTGTGCACCATATCAAAGGCTTTTTCGGCTTCTAGTCATACCAAAACATGTCTCATTTTTATTAGCATACAAAGATAATGAATCTACTAATAGACTAATGTTATCAGAGATTTGATGCCCTTTCATAAAACCAAACTGAATGAACTATGTAATCTTACTGCATCAATTGATAAAAATCTTAGCATGAATTTTAATAAAAAATTTGGGTGATATCTCACATAGTTCACAGGATCCTTACCAACTTTCAAAATGATCATTATTTAAGCTACATAGTAGAAAGTTGGTAGGACCCCTTTTTAAAAGATTCCTGATATAAGTCCAACAAAACAGGGCCCAAATTCTCCATACAGTAATTGTTTTGTAGCACTTTCCAGATGTCATGGTGTCAACACTGACAGATATCTCTGATTAGGTTAATAGTGCAGCTGCGTATCTTGACTGGGCAACCAAGATTTCTGGAATATCTTTTCCTTTTAAAAAGGCATTAATCTTCTCAATAGTGCTGTTTTTCTTTGTGAGAAAATCATTACAATTCCTGGCATACTGAGGTGGTGCCTGTCAAGTTCTTCACTGTAACAGTTAACTTTCTTTTTTCTTTTCCTGACCCTATAGATGTGCTGAGTGGAAAGCCGTTCTTTTCTTCAAGGCAGAGCTAAGCCTGAAAAGGAAGAGATTTCTTCACTGGATGGCAAAAATCTAAGACCTGCCCTCTGACTAGAAGAAACAGTGACTCCCTTTCTTGTTGGCCTCATCTTTAGTGACCAAGAACAGAATGGGAGAATAAAGATTTCCTCAATAATACAAATTTTCCATGATTATAAAGACTGATAAAAGAATTCTTAAGGTAGCCCCCACTGGAGGCACTTAAGACACATCATGAATGTCAAAAAGCACATGGAAACCCCCCCCCCCCAAGCATTAAATTAAGTCTGAATTGCAACTTGGGCTGGAAAGGGAGCCCTGGGACTCTATGATGTCACTGAGCAAGCAGGATCTGAGAGTAGAGACTTCATCAAAATGTCCAATGGCCACTCACTCCATTTGATAACAATAAGCATACAACTTTAACTTACAGAGGAATCTGTCTGTCTGAGTTTTATCAAGCAGTTTTCAGGCTGTTCAGAGTAACCTAGTATAAAGGGACCACAGATAGGCCCCTTCTAGAGGTTTGTTGATGGATAATTTACCAACTAACCATCTCTGAAGTTATTATCATGGAATATGACCAGTTGGATTAGGGGTGGGGAAGGGCAAGACCTAACTGAATATGTTGACTGAATATAATTTTATCTTGTTACGGGAGAAATGGGTGATGGTAGACATACTAGTGGTTTGTTTTACTTGCTCCTCCCCGTATATGAATAAGGACAGTCCAGAGTCAACAAGATTTAACCCCTGTTGAATCTTGGATAAAGTATTAGAGTACAATTTTTAGAGCTGACTGATTATCAGATGAATGGCAGGATACCATAGCACAATGAACCCCCACCACCTCTCAGCTGATGCCTTCAGAAATTGTTAGGTTAATCAAGCTATTGAAAATAGGAGTGGCTCCAGGAAATGATACCTTGAAGCTCAAATTGCTGCAAAATAAGAGACTGGTGGACCTTTTTCACCGATATTAACAGTTCTCTACATGTGCCCAGTGATTGGGGTTTGTCTGTTTGTTCACTCAGTGTATAAAAACAGGGTTACATCAGATCTAGTCTGATAAATGAAAGTAGTAAACTCCATACCAGACATTCATTCTGGATATAGCAGCATCAAATCTGAATTAGGATTTTGCAATTTCTATCACCATTCTAGATTCTCTACAGGCCTCATGTCATTCACTCAACTAAGAAACAATGTACTAGGGAAAAAAAGTTCTCCTTTTGAAACCAGCTTTGGTGGGGAAGCATATGCTGTACTGTCGGTAAAACTACCACAATGGTCAGTTTTGTTCTTAAAAGTTGGAGAAGCCATTTTGCTTTAAGGCTGCACTTTTGACTGATGATCTATTAATCCTTTGTAACAGGATTTAGTTCTTTCCTCCTGAGATTTACCTGGTTTATCCTTCTGATCTACGCTGTGATTAGCCATTTAATGATAGCAAGTAAAGGAAGCTGTCCTGTTCAGGATCATTGCATGGTACCACCTGAACTCAATAATCAGATTATCTTTAGACACAGAAGCATATGACTGGATATAGAGAATCAGAAATGAAATCTTGATCTTATTGGCTTGAATAGTAAAGTATGAAGATTTTTATGCATTATTGCTTAAATTCATGAAGACTGCATTATACAGCTTATGTGCATTTAAGAAAAACAAAACCTCAGTTCAGCTTCTCCAACTGCCATTTGATTTCTCTAAAGCAAACTAGAGATATGATACATTTATAACACTTTTCATAAACACATAGACAAATGTATCACTTGTGAAGGAAGCAGTTTCTTAGAACTGGGCTACCAGCAACAGTGTAACCTAATATAGATCTATGCAAATATATGCAGAGGCTGTATTCAAACTGTATTAGTTGCTTTAATTTGGGCTCATGAGTGTTATATGAAAAGAGTAACTGTGATTTGCAAACTATTATTTATGGTTAGGCAGGGTGTGTGAACTATGCCACAAAATTTTAGTTAAATTCAGTTACACATTTAGCACTCTCTGCCTAAACCCTTCCAAGAAACTAGAAATCTAAACTGCCCCCATTAACTGAACACCACACGCCAAAGAGTGGAGAAAGATCATCAGTCATTATTCTTCCATTTTGTGGTCCTCATTGCCAATTCACAATAAGCAATGGTATATCACAATTATAAAATGAATTATTTTGTTACTATGGGGCTATTTATAAAAACTTATTCTCTTTGCAGCACTGTATTATGCTGTATTTTTCAGGGTCTTGTTTTGGTCAGAGGGCACTTTAAAAATTTTGAGGGCATGCTGTGCATATGACTGCATGGGCATCTGAGTGCTCATTAATTCACAACTGCCATTTGTTTTCATTTGTTTCTGTATATTAATTTGATTTTTTTCTCTTCTAAAAACTGCAATACAATTTTTAAAGTGATACCTCATACAAGCTTCCAAAATACTTCATGCTAACTTCCAAAAAACCTGGTTGCTGTGATGACATAATAGTAGGGTACAGAATCCAGAAACTGCTACAGGAGAACTTCATGGGCACATCGAAGCCTTTGGACACCATCACAAGAACACAACCTTATCTGTTAATTTAGACTGCAAGGATAAAAGTGGGGAAGGGAATCATTTCCCCTGCCTATGAAAGACAGAACAAGAATTTTTTTTCCTTAGTATATAACACTAATGATCAATTTCATCAGTTAACTTCTAACATTTCAAAAGCTGAACATCAAAACTATCTTCCAGCCTAGAGCTCGACAGAAGTGTATGGCTTACAGCTGTGGCCTGATCCAGTTTCTTCTCCAGCTCCAAGTTTGAAGGAGGGAACTACCACTGATCTTGCTGAGAGATACCAATAATTAAATAAATTGTAGAAAACCACAATTTCATTAACCAGGCTAACACGAGCATGCTATACGAAAACCAAAAAGCCTAATATTGCTCAGAATGATATCCAAACCACTTCACTCAAGTAAGTACAGCTTATTGCTAACCACAGTAAAGGCAGTAATTCAGTGCATGTTTTGCCAAACCCCGTCCGTTTTGGTCAGTATCCAAGCAAAATTTCCAACAACCCACTTCTAGGATTTCCAAACAATAATACCAGAAAGTCAGCACTGGTTGGATCAAGAATGGTGCCATCATAATCAGGATTGGAAAAGGCTAACATGATTTTCTTTCCTCCCACCTCTCTGAAACAACTCTATGTATAATATTACCTTTTAGAATTCTACTTCATGTATTGGACTGTGATATACAGCAATACATAATAATAAATGTTTAAGCTAAAACACTACATGCTTTTGTACACTTCCAGAAATGAAAACAAAAGTGGTGCAACAGAAACACTGTAGCAAGAAACTGTACTTATCAAGTACTTTGGCTTTCCTCAGGCTGCCAGAATTTTCAAAATGTGGTCCTGCAGGAAAACCCTGCCCTGGAAAAAGAAAAAAAGAAAAAACTGGACAAAACAGCTGAAACCAGTACATTCATTTTGAACAATTTTGTGCTATTCTTCCCAGATTCCATTTGTTTTGGTTACTTTTTTCCTCTACTTTTAGTTGGAGAAAGCTAATTTATGACTATTTTATTAATAGGGGCTAGCATTATCTTCCTCCTATTGCTGAAATCATGGTCAATTAAGCTAATTAAGGACCAAGGCACTCTGATAATGATAAAATTACAACCTTAGCCAATTACCTGACATTTGTAGCTTAGAAATGGCTATTCCCTTTGCACCTGGATCTCTGGAGCTTATTTTTTGTTTGGGCAATAGCTAGCAGTGAAAGAAGTATGTGTTGTACTATGTGAGGCACACTGAAATAATCATGTCCCTATTTCTGACTCTGCAATGTTGCAAGTGTAGAGTTGCCGGTTTTGCAGCCATTCCTATACACAGTTCTTCCCTAGAAGACTGATGGGTGCTTTACTTTAAGCTAACAATTCATCCAGTTGGATGCCATGCTAAACCATTATAAGTGACATTTAACAAAGAACAAACTATGTATTAAACTATAGTTCAACAAACCACTTTATGTTGTGAAGTTATGCTAATGGAAAGCATTGAAAAAGAATGCTTAGTTGAAGAATGAAGTGAAAGTGCCTATGGATGAGGAAAAAATGCATATAACAGAATGAATGCTGAAAAATTAAGCTGAAAGATATTTTATAATCTGTACAATGGAAGAATATAGTTGCAGATAATATAGTCAAAAAGAGCAAGGGACAGTTAAGATTAAAACAGTCAGAAAATGTAAAATGATTTTGACAGAAATAAAAATGTTGGAAGTTGCTGAAAAGAGATAAATCAGGAGTCTCTAGCAGACAGAAGGAAATTAAAAAATTAGTCATGAAAGGATTCAGAATGAAACTGAAGTGCGGGCACTCTGGAAAGAAGTTTTTAGAGACTTTTGTTGTAACAATAAAGACATTAAAAAGTGAGATTGAAACAAATGCTGTATGTTACTGTTCAATAAAAAAATAATGAAAAATAATACATGTTGTGAGAATGCTGAAAAACAAAACAGTTATGGGTGTAGTTAGCATAACTGAAGAAATGTTAAACTGTGAACACTGCATCTGTGCCTGATGGTGGGAAAAATGCCAATATTATTTGACCATACAAAAGGAAGGTGGCAAAACTAAACTGGAAACTATTGATTAGTTTGTTAAATGAGCTTGAGAAAGTGTTTGACAGACTTCTGATTGAAAAAGTACAACAGCTGAGACTGAGCAAAATTTGGGAAGTCAATGCAACTTTATGCCTGGCAGGGATAAACAGACCATATTTTTGTTCCTGAGCAGGTAATTAAGAAATAGATTGATTTGGGGGGGTGTTTATTGTACACTCATTGTTCAATGAATAGGCTTGAATTATGAAATATTTTGGGAATATTTTGCATGAGTAGAAGATTGGCTGCTGAATGCAGAAAAGCAATATATGACAGAAGCGTATGTGAAAATAAATGGAATGTTCAGCAAACAATTCACCACTGAGCAGAGAGTATACATGTTGTCCCCTTAGCTTTTTAGGTATTAATGTATAAGGAATGTTTGTAGTGGTATTAGAAGTGAGTTGGTTGTGTGTATTTTTATATGGAGTTTTTTTTTTTAATTGTATGGCATAGCAGTTCGCTGTTCATGCTGATTTTTCTTGCTGGGAAATCCTTGTGAGGTCCAGCAGCCAGATGTGTAGACTATTTAGCTGTGACAAGTCACGTTGCCTGGGGTGCACCATGAGGAGACTAGTCTACATTGCACCGAGTTGGGCTGAGAGAAAGTGACTGGCCCAAGGTCACCCAGCCGGCTTTCATGCCTAAGGCAGGACTAGAACTCACAGACTCCTGGTTTCCAGCCTGGAACTTTAACCACTAGACCAAACTGGCTCTCTTATATGGAGATTATGCTGTGTTATTGGCTGACAACCCTAATAATCTGGAGCAAATACTAGTTTAGATGCAACAAGGAGTGTGGATCTTAAAATTTTAATGCAGCAAAGGTCAAGGCAGAGAGCCAGTTTGGTCCAGTGATTAAGGCTCCAGGCTAGAAATCAGGAGTCTGTGAATGCTAGTCCCACCTTAGGCATGAAAGCCAGCTGGGTGACTTTGGGCCAGTCACTCTCTCTCAGCCCACAATGTCAGTCTCAGGGGACAAGCCAGTTGGTCAATTTCTGTTGCAACCAACAGATAATTTGGTTGATCTGAAAAAGCGGACCCTGCTCCTGCGGGAATAATGCCAGTAAGAAAAAAGTAAAAATAAAAAACCAAGGTAATTGTGCTTTACTGTGAGAACGAAAGACCAATTGCTAGTTATATATGAATGAGTAAAAAATCAGAGCAAGTAGATGAAATCTGTATCTAGGAAAAATATTTACTAAAGATGCAAAAATGTATGGGGAAACTAAATGTTGCCATCTTACCATTTCTTTTTCTCTGGTTTGCTATTTCTTATTCTCTTAACAATACTTATCTTGAAAGGGAACAACATAATGGGTACATAACTACAGAATGTCAGCAGTGTTTTTACTGCTGTCACAGTAATAACTTCAAGATCAAATAGATTTTATGATCTAATGGGGAAACATTTTAACCACTATTTAACTTGCATTCATTGTTTCTGGAAAGGTTTGAACACTTGTTTCAGCTCAATCCTATATAGGTTTACTCAAAAATACCACTTCATTCAAGGGAACTTGCTTCCATGCTAGATAAGTATGCAAATACATTATATACAATGATTACCATCTTCAAAATATATGATTTCGCTTATCATCACTGAAAGCATAGGAAGAGCAAAAGACACTGATTCTTGTGTCTAGGCTAACATGACTGTTAGTCATGTGCAAAATATTTTGAAACAGAACCATTCCAAGTGTGAAACAAGCTTCCTCAAACATTTTGATTTCAGTTCAAATTTGAAGTATTTGTCACATCCTTATAATTTTTCAGTACAAGCAGCAATTGGGCTTTACTGGCAGAAGGTTACAGTTAAGTATTTTACAGAAGGACTATATGAATAATAAATTCTCAACCACCCTTTTTAGGAATTATAAAGTATACATTCTTTCCCAAGAGTAATTTTAAAATGGGAAAATTAAAAGAAACTGAACTAATTTAATCAATTCATCCAGTATATAAAATCAGACTCTCAGACCTGCTCTGTCTTCAGGATTCTCAAGCTCCACTCACTTGTAATGACCCCTTTAAGAGCTGTGTACCTAGTATAGCAGCCAATAGTTTGCCTTATACTTCTGTGATATTTACAACTGCTAAACAACTCACTGAAAATTTCTATCACTGTTGTAATAAATCACCAATGCATATAGACTTTATACTTGCACAGCAGTGGATAACTGAATCTACAAATCACTATTGTGGAAAAGTTAACTGCTAGATACTATATTACCAATATCACAAAATCCTTTAAGTATACAGTATAGAACTGGGATATGGGGCACTTCACTTCCAAAAGTGGGCAGAAGCAGGTAAAGAAGTAAATGTGTTCCTTGAATGATGTACCATCCAAAAGAATCCTTAACTTTTAAACATTGGTTTTTGATGTTTGACAATTTTGAACTTGCACACATTATAGCATCTTAAACCTTTGAGCAATCAAATGTTATTCAGCACTAACTTTTATTAACAATTTATAGACACAGACTATTTTTTTTTAAAAAAAGATTAATTTGAAGGCAGTTACTATTCATTAGGAAAATTACCTACCATCATTTGTTTTAAATAATTATATGAGTATCTCATCCAAAAACTTACAGGAAGGATTACCATATAAAATCAATGAACTAAGGACAAAGCAAAATGAAACACTGGATAACTTCACATATTATACTAAACCATAATGTAATTTGCATGTGGCTTAGCAGGATGTTCTAAACCCAGCCACTGCAGTTTGCAAATCACCGATGTCTAGGTGTGACATGTTAATCCAGCCAGTGAACTTAAATGAAAGGATACTATGGTGTTTTCATATAAGACTCAAGGGTGTGATCACTGAAAACTTATCATATATCACTTATTTTTTAAGACTGCATGTTGTTGGTCCCTCACTACTGAAAATAGATTAAAAGGAGTCAGTATAGGAAGACACATTGTCTTGTTACTTTTTAAAATGGGAAATAGCATAATGTAGTAGAGATATATGGTGGTGTTGGCAGCACCTATTAAAAATTACTTCAGATGCTAACAAGTAGCACAAGTCTTCAGCTTTCTTACCACTGGTACCATCTTCTGAACAACCACAGCTCATTTTTAAAGCAATTTCTAATTAGGATGCATTGTATTTTGTCGAATGCCAGATACCAGATTAGCTCGAATGCAAATATACAAAAGTACCTATATAAGAACACCGTTTTGAACAGAAAACCTCCTCTTCCCTTCCCCCATCTCTAGCATCCAGCTCCAAACAATTAGTGGATGAGATCACAAAAGAAGACTCATCTGTAGAGCTATCATTTGTTTCCTAGGAAGGCCAACTATCTCTTTCATAGTATATCGGGTATTTCAAACCTAAGATTTTGTTTAATTGACTTTAATAATGGGTATACTTCATTTTCCAGAAACCTGCTATAGCTATATACGTTATATGTGCTCTCACAATAAATGATTTGCAAAGATGCCTTTGACAAAAGATATTTTTGTAATCATTTTAAAGAAGCCATACATATTTCCTTCTGGAACCTTTTATGCACAGAAGATTACAAGGACAATGTAGACACAGATGTTATCAAAGAAAAGAGGAGAGGGGGGGGGAAAGGATTCAATATAGTCCCTCCCACAGGGATCTCTTTAAGAAGGTGTAAAGCTATGCATCATTTTAGATAGGTTTGCTTACATTCAGCCTATAAAGCAGGGTGAAAGCAGAATCTTTTTCTTTCCAACAAATCATGCACACGCCCTTTCATTTATGCGTTAAAAAGACAAACCCGACAGCTCACAAAACTAGTCGGGAGCAAATGGACAAAGAAGAAACCGTATAGTTGCAAAGGAAGGGGGGGGGGGGGAGGAAAGACGACGACCCAGAACAAA
This sequence comes from Candoia aspera, assembly GCF_035149785.1. Lineage (NCBI taxonomy): Eukaryota > Metazoa > Chordata > Lepidosauria > Squamata > Candoiidae > Candoia > Candoia aspera. Next base: position 69,481,423 of record NC_086153.1, on the reverse strand, counting down.
ACGCCCAAAGCAAAGCAGCTGCCCCCTCCTCCACCCATCTAGCCGCGTCTTTCCAGAAGGGCTGCTAGAGCTTGGCGGGAGCTGAAGCCAGGAGCCTGAACTCGGGGGGGGGGAGCCTCCACCCCACGCGCGACCGAGCGCCCGGGGGAAGGCTGGCCAACTTGAAGGGGGGAGGAGAGGCAAAAGAGGAAGCGGATGGTTGAGTAGCTCCATCTGTATCCAATCTGGACCATCCCCCCTCATATTCATGCAGCAGCAGCAGCCGCCTCTACTGACTTCCAAAGGGACAGCCCTCCACGGCCAGGAATAGCAAAAGCCCGGGCGAGCCACCAAGGGGGAACGGAGCAGGGCAGAAGCGCCAGGAAAATGATAATCATAGCAGTAGTAACAGTAATACTACTGCTACTAATAAAAATGCGCCAGGAAAATATTATGATTATTACGGTTGCTCCGTATTAATTGGAGCATCAAGTACATGCGGACCCGCCCCAGGTTCGAAATCGCTCCCGAGGCAAGCAAAGGAAGGGGCCGCGAAAAAACAGACGATGCCCCGAATGTGTTGCTCGCTCGCTCCCGGGCAAAGACACCCTTCCCCCGCCCCCGGCAAAGGATCCCGCAGCATCACTCACTCACTCCCCCTCAGGAAGCCTGAAGTGCCGGCTCTTCTCCCAAAGCAAAGGCGCGCGGGGTAGGGGGCAAGTCAAGGGCGATCGCTGACCCTCCACCAACCTACGTTGTTCCGCCTGTAGCAACCGCTTTAACGTTATTCCTACCATAAAGCGGCTAACGGCGCGGAACACAGGGAAGCTACTGCGCAGGCGCCGTCCTAGGGAGCGACATACAAGCGGGGGGGGAGGAAAGAATGGATTTGCCTCAGAACGTGGCCAATGCGCAGGCGCCTAGAGGAAGAAGCCGATTCTTGACGCGCAGGCGTCATTTTCCGGACTGAGAAAGGCGAACTTTGTGTTGCTATTTGGGTCTGTGTTTTCTTTTGGTGGAACGAACTAGTACCGTTTCGAAAGGTTTAAAGGTATAATCTGTTTGGCGGTTCTGTTTGGGAACATAAGAAGGAAAAATATGGTTCCTCCTATGAAAATTCTTTGTTCGTCTCATCTTTGTCCGGGATAGAAGTGAAAAGTAAGAACGCGTCCACCAAAAGCGAACAAAAATGCCATCTTGCCTTCGCCCCCCACCCCCCAAAATAAAATAGTGTTTTGTTTATAATAGTGCTGGCAGCTTCGCAGAGCCAACGAATCCACCGCATTTACATTGTTGTTGCACAAAACAACAATTCCCAGAGAGCAGCGCGGCAAAGGCTTCCTCGACAGAACAGCGTTACGGCGTGTTGCATTTCGGGCGAAAGAGGAAGCCTTCTGTCTCCTACGTTCGAGGCAGCGCAACAGACGTCACTCGCTTAGCGGCAGGCATAGCGGTCTTCAAAGCGGGACTCGGGAAAACGCCGTTTCTTCGTTGTCTAGCAACAAGCCGCTTCGCGAGATACATCGGAACATCCCGACGCCGTCCCTGGGGATTGTAGTTGCTTCTTAGCCGCCGTGGCTATTTCGTGCAGTACAAGAGGGACGGCGTTGAACTACAGAGACCGGCAGCCCGCGGAGAAAGCTTAGCAGGGGTTACTTCTCACACTTCTCAATGGAGGGAGTCTCAGAAGCGATCGGGATAGGCGAAAGAGTTGCGGCGTGCAGCCCGTGGCCCGGTTGTGGCGGGTCTCCGGGTTCGTTGAATTCCGTGAGGGAAGCCGCGGGAGAGTCGGACTTGACGCAGTCTCTGGAGCGCTATCACCGAGGCTTACGCGGTGAGGACGAAGAGAAGACGGGAGGGCACTTTCGACGGCCGTTTGACTTTTGGGGCCCCCAACATTGCTAGCTTTGTACTGGCCTTTTTACAGAACCGCTTCTGCAGTCGTGCGGAGAGATCGTAGGCTTATTGGAAAGTAGGGTATTTTCAGAGACGACGACTTCAAATGTCAGAGAATGGTCTTCACAGCCTGTGTTTCTGTCTCAGGTTAAATGCTGGCACGAGGTCTTCCCTATTCTAGATCCCATTCCTTGATCTGCCTGATTGGGTGAAGTGTGAAGCTGTGGCAGATGGATATGCTCAATGACAGATACTCTCAAATGAATTTGAATTTTTGGATCATTCTTAGTCTAATTTTACAATTGCACTGGTCAGCCAGTTCAAGAGAAGGGCAAGAAAAAGATGGCCTTCTGATTCTTCTGGATGATATGACATCTTTTTATACTAGTGGTCTTAGATAGGATGACTGATTGGTTTCACACACTGAATTATGCCGTGGTTGACTGAATAAGTCAAAATAGCAGGAATTGCATATCATGCTAAACCATACTCAGTTGCTTGCAACCACCTTGCTTGCAACCGCCGTAACCAAGCAAGCCATGTTATGGTTTAACATGTGTGAACTTAGTCACTGATTTGGAGGCAGAATGTTTTGGTGGATCCATTTAATAGTTTTGGTCCAACTTGGATAGTTCTAGGAAACAATAGCTAGCTTCAAGCTTTGACATCTGTATAAAAAAGCTGAATTATTTTTTTCTGGAGAGCTAAAGTGTAGTCTTATTAGTAGCCAAATGACCACAGCTTTATTTCTTCTTTTCATCAGGCCAAAGTTAGATCAGTGGAAATACTGAGTGCAGTAATGGAATAGGTGAGGACAAGTGCATTAGCTCAAACTGGATAAGAAGGAGATGCTGTGATTAACTAGGGGCTAATATGTTAGGTTCAACTTCTGATAACTATATAGATATAAGCTTACCATCTTGATTCTGTATGTCTTTAACAATTTGTAGCCCTCCCAAAGACATTCCAATAATCCCTTGATCCACCCATCTTATCTCTTGTTTACCCTGAACTGTGCTAAGCATAATTATTTTTTCTAGTCCATTATCTAGTCACATCGCATTCCCAAAGTATATGAATTTTTGCTTAGTGATCATCTCTTCAGCATAGCAGTCAGCTTTTATATCATGGGGAGTTCCTGTTTTTTTGGCATTACTCCATTTGTAACTCAATTTTTCTGTAAGATCTTAAGCAAGATGCTACTTGACTGTGGAATCTAAAGGATCAGATTTGTGGTTGAGGGTACTAATAGATCTAGCATTGTTACTGGAAATTCAAATGGCATCTGGCATATACTGCTTCTTGCTTACGCAAGTTGATACAGTGGCTACTATTATTTCTGAACATAGAGCTTGTCCATAATTATTTATGTCCTGGATAAATACTGACTGAACCTGCTTTAATGAATAGAACCTCCCTGTTATTAATGAAACAGCCCCTCTTTTCAGGCTTCTTTGGAAGCCTGATATGTGTGTGCACTGCCCTAATATGTAGTTATTCAGAGTTGTAGCTTGACTTAAAGTTACAAATAAAATATCTCTTGCTATAGAGTGAGTGAGGTCTATTCTTATACCTATGACTGTGTAACATTTTTCAGATTTTTCTCATAGTTGAATCCCTTTCCAAACAGGCAGGCATTATGTGTTCAATTTACACACATGATATCTTATTAGGGGTTCTTCTAATGCCATTACTGCCTTCCTGTCCAATACATATTTGTCCATGCAGTAATGAGGATGGCCTTCACAATTGAAGGGGGATAGAAAAATGTGGATCGAAGAGAAGCAGGCAGATGATTTGACTAAATTGACTAAATGAAACTGATTTGGGTTGGGTAGCCTAGTTTACCAGCAAATGACCAGTAAATTACTACCTGTCCAGAGTCCTTGGGAGCTGGGCAGCAACAAAGTTAAATAAATCAGTGGGAGGAAGGACTGCTGGTTGTTGCTAAATTCTATGAGATTGATGCAGTTTCTGTAGAACTGGTCACAATACTTCAGCATTATCGCTGCCATTGTTCCTGTGTCCTCTGATGCATTTGGCTGGTAACTTTAAACTTTACTGGCTGCCTAAGTAGAAAACAAACATGCAGACAGAACAATAAATATTAAAAATTCACTTAAAAATACAAACAGTTGGAAATACAAATTCTAAAATTAAAACAATAATTGACCCTGATACATTCACCACATGTTTGAGTAAGGCTGAGATCTCATACTTATCTGATAATAAGCTGTAGCATGTTTAGTAAGATTTGCTTTTAAATATAATTTAATACAATTTAGAATAATTGATCAGATTCTGCATGCTTTGAAGATCTGGAAAAGAATGGTTAAGGTTCAATAGTACCAAAAAAGGAAATATATCAATATTGGTTGAATTCTTGGTGCTGTCTGAGCTTGGTTGTTTTTTTGCAGACATTTCATTACCAAGTTAGCTAATATCATCAGTGCAAGGGAGATAGGGGTTTGCTAGCTGCTTGTCCTGCCAGTCTTGGTGGGGATGTGGCTTCCTCCTTGATAGTTCCTTGATTAGGGTATTGTTTCCTCCCTGATTGTTTAATGAAATGTCTGCAAGAAAACAATAATACGCAGAGAGCACCCAGAACCCAACAGTTCAACCCTGAGCTTTATATATTCTCTTCTACTGGGTAGCAGTATTTATTCATGTTCTATTTTTCTTTTTCTTTTTTTAAGACTCTAAAGTAACATAAGGTAGGTGAAAGTGGTCCTTACATTCCTCTGCTCTTGTACTTTTAAAAATATATATGTATTTAAAGAGTCAATTCTTTGTATGTATGTATTTAGTTAAAGAGTCAGTTCTTAGAAATTAATTGTATTGATACTAGGGCTCTATATCTCCTTTGTGAAATAACTGAAGTAACCTGTAGCTTGTTGCTCCAAGAATCAAGGTGTTGTGTCCTCTTGGGTCAGTGCCTTCAAGAACCTCATATTTTCCAAGAATGTGTGTGCAGGTTGGGCAAGTTGTCCAGTGAAGTCAAATGGATATTAATTCTTACCATTGCTCTTATAATCTAATTAAAATAATAGAGATAAAAATAACCCTGAAATCACAAAACAATCAAACAAAACCAAAGCCAGCTATGTCTACACAGCTGACATATACATACCCACCATAGAGAGAGTGGCTCAAAGGCTGTGCTAGTTCAAATGTTAAACAGCATATAATTTAAGAGGAGAGAGTCTGCTATACAACCTGTCATTTGGCAAGCACTTATTTACACAACATGATGGCATAAAAATGTGGAAAAATGGTAGAAAAATAGTTCATTAATGACTTGTTCATTATATTCTCTATACATACTGTATATTTCTTTCAGTGCCCGTGTTCTGTTCTTTCTTTTCTCCTGTGAGTTATCAGCATTTGGCACAATATTATGTGCCAAATAGGTCCGTTCAGTGCTTCAGAGGGAAAAATGTGCTTTGGAGCATCCAGGGGAGTACTTATTATAAAAAGTATATAATGGTTTGCAGCTGTCTTTTCCCTGGAACAGATGAAGAGTACTTGAATTAAATACATTTTGGTCAGTCGTGGGGCTCAACTAGTGTTTTGTTCAGTTCACCTCAGTGATCTGTATTATGCTTTAGTGCACATTTGTTTGGAATAATTATATTCTACTTTTCCACTCATGCAGCTTTCCAAAATATCTAGCCCAGTATTCAATTATAATATGAATTAGCCTCTCTGAAGATTCTGCTAGGTGTGTATCTTCTACACTGGGGAATTCTTTTTTTTTTTTTTTCAAAATAATTTTATTGAGTACTAAAGTTGTACAGATTAAACTTATACAAAAAATAAAGGAATAGGAATAAAAAATAAAAACTGCAGAAAAGAAGAAAGAAAAGAATATATTTATTCTTCTCTATTCTATAAAAATAGAAAAGAAAGAAAATATAACCAAAAAGAAATGTAAAGTAGCTTCCCCTTTCATCTCAACAAATATTAACAATTTTAACAACTTACCGCTTTCTCTTAAAATGCAACAATCTCTTCATCCCATATCCCATTTCTTATCTATAGACAATCCTTGAAACCACGTCATTCAGTCCTGATCAGCAAAAGTCGTTTAAGGGTTATCAGAAGTAACATCTATTTTAACCTTGATCAGATAAACCAACTTTATATTCCTTCTGTTTACTTTTAACAATCCTGTTTTTTAATCCCTTCAAATAATGTCCTAGAACTTGATTTCTTTTCTTTTTTCTTTGTCCCTTCCCACCAAGTCTTTCAAAACTTTAGCAGGTCTCCTTTGTAAATCCAATATAGGAAAAGTATCCAAGTCTATCTCTTAGTTGGTTGTATATCCCTTTTACATATTAAAACGTCATCCATTTTCATTTGTATATCTAGTATTTCATCTTTTTTCCGGATCATTCTTGTAGCCTGTTATTTTAAAATCCACATTCAAATCTATTTTGGTCTTATCTGGTAGAACTTGTTCCTCTTCCATAACAACATTCACACAGTCTGTCTATGATGGCAGATATTCTTGAAATTAACTTCTGAGTTCATTGTTCACATATATCCTTCAGTACATTTGATGTTAAGGAATTTTGTTCCATTATGTGTTAGCAAGTTAAATATGTGTTCTCCTTTCATTGTAATCTTTACTTCTTTTTAGCTCCCTCTAGTGTCCAACCTTCAAAGTCCCATCCTAACATGTTGGGGTGGGGTTTGGAATTCAAAACACAAGCTGTTTTCCTATGGGAAGGATTCACTCAATCTGATGGCTTCACTTGTGCAAATACAGTACTTGTGGTTGGTAAATTCTAGTTTATGTTGTAACGTGTTCAGCTGAAATATATTCAGTAAACCTTAGTTAAGCAAACCAAGCTAATTTCTTCTTATTCATTTCCATAGGTAGATAAATCCTGATAATAAATCTCATCTGTATTTGCTTATTGAGTTATAAAGAAACCTTTAATTACAATGGACGTTTAAATTATTGTTCTCAGATCGTGCTAGTAAAAGCCTTGATCAATTGAAGTATGTCTTGCGTGAAAAAGATCTGGCAATAGATGAAAGTGCAGCTCCATTGGATCAGTTATTTCCTAACACAGGCTATGAAGTTAGTGAAAATAAAGCTTGGCAGGAGCTACAATACAGCCATGCAGGTTTGAAATTTTCTATTTCTGAATTTTTTTTCAAATTAGAATTATTATCTTAGTTAAAATATATTTTACTATTGTGTTATAGTTAATCAGCTTAAAGCATTATTACGACAAGAAGAAGAAAAAGGGAGTGAAACATCACCTTCAAAGAAGAGGGGAATGTCACCCACAGTAAGTATTATCATTTTATCTCTTGTTACATGAACAAATAATTATAGTCTGTTTACAGAACAATATCAAAGTAGCATTTATGTTGTCTCATTTGATGAGCTATGTAGTTATTTAACAAGGCATTAGTAGGCTACTGTGTGTATAAGCTTTTGTATTTATTTTAAGCTACCTATTGTTCAGCACTATACATCTAGCTAATTGTGTATGATATGGACAAGGCAATGTATAAGGATGAGACAGAAGACAAAGGTTCTAAATTTATTTGGTTGTGCAGCATGTGCAAGCACATTATGGTCCTTTTAGTTAGTTTTAACAGTGAAGACATGGTTCTGAATTTCCTACAAGTGTCTTTGTATATATCATATAGTAATTTTGTATATGTACGTTTTTTTCTGAACCATCCCCTTCAGTAAAGGTTGTAAAACTTCTACTTGAAGGAAAAGTTAATCATTAAGTCCAGTGATCACTTCTGACCACTCACATATCAAATCATTTTTCTTCTGAGAGACGGAGTAGTGCAATTTTGTTCTGGAAACCTGCAAATCCAGTTTGATTAAAACCACAGCTGGACATAAAAACTCATAAAATGTTTATTTGCCTTATTTGCTTGTAGAACATATTCCCTATTACTGTTCATTGTCTTTCTCTGCCAAATGTATGGAGATATGAAGGTAAATACTACAACATTTGCTTCAAGTTTTTTTAAGCTGATCAAGAGTTATGCCTTGTTAAGATGTTATTTATTGAGTACTATCAATTTATATGCTTTATGAAAGCTAATTAAGAAATGGTCCCCTGTTAGAAGTTATTAGACAGAAGGCAAAAGCATTAAAAGATCTCTTGAAGAAGTGGAATTTTAATATAAAATTTTAAGGACTACCGAAGACTACTGAAGATTCTGGAGAGGAAGTGAGTTCAAAGGAGTATAACAGATTGTTCATCATAAATCAATTTTATCCCACAACACTGATTCAAAATATCTTAACATAGTAAGTACCATATATTTTATAACCAGTGTTACTTAGAAATTCATTCACTCACTAAAATGTATAGTCTGCCCAGTTCCAAGACTCTGGGCAACTTAAATATATATAAAAAATCATGCCACATAAATCATAAAAGAAGATTCAGATTTCATTAAACTTGAAACATGTCATCAAAACACTCCAGGGGGAAAAAAAGGGAAAACAATTTATGCTACACTCCAAATGCCCTGGTAAAGAGCCAGGCTTCCCATAATGACAGGAATGTGGGGATTCTATGACAGCATATTCCGTAGCATTGGGGGCATCACAGGAAAGGCTTGCTTCTGCCTTCCTTTTTAATCCTTTGCAGAAGGGAAACCTATATCATGCCTTCTGAGACTGATTTAACAGAGAAGATGGTCCCTTGATAGAGAATAGAACATCTAAAGATGAAGCTGTGTTGAATACATGTCAAGATAGTTTAATGTCACATTTCCTCTTTTCATTGATCAGTATGGATCTTTCTTCTGAGCAAAAGTAGTTGGGTTTTCTCCCAGTTACCTTTTACTACTTTTTGCAAACTTTGAAATTTGCCCCATTTCATTGGTTTTTAAATATGTTTAATATTCTGGGTCCATATTATTCCTTTCTCATTTACTGAGTTTAGTGCTTATATTCCAGGTTTTGTTTTATACGATAGATAGATATAGAAATAGATATACACACACACACACACACACACATATACACACACATACATGCACACACACACGAACATACATACAGTATATTACATAGCTTATACATCTGAAATGCAAAGGATGTGTTTTTAAAAGAAACTGGTGGGCCATTTGCCTAAAATTAAGAAAGGACATACTATAAACATAGCCTTTCCATCGGAGACCCCGTAGTGCAGTAGCTCTGCTTCTTCCTCAGTGGGCAGTTTCAGTCTGTGGTGGTGGAAGATTAGGGATCAGTCTGGTGTTCCCTGACATGCAGGTTGCTGTGCAGATCAGTCCTCTCTCTCCTGCTCTTTAACATTAGATAAAACCGCTGGGGAGAGGTTAGTTTAGGGTGTGGTATCATTAGTACACTGACGTTACCCAACTTTATATCATCACCTTGTAATAAGGAACTGCTGTTTGAATTGTATATTGGGGTTCTCTGTTGACACCAGTGTTATCTCTTGATGGGCTTAGCAGTATCTGTGAAGGAATAGGTTTGTGATTTTGGGGTCCTTCGGGACTCTCAGCTCCTCCTTGAAGAGCAGATGGAAGCTATGGCTAGAGGGGCCTTTGCCCAGCTTCAGCTGGTATACCAATTGCAGCCTTACTGGTGCAGGAGGACCTGGTTATAAAACATCATGCTTTCATTACCATCTGGTTGGACTATTGCGACACATTTTGCGTGGAGAAGCTCTTAAAGACTACTCAGAAACTATCACTCATTCTGAATTCAGTGAATTCAGAATTCAACAGCATATTACTGCAGGCCATGCACTGTTATTGATTGGTTTCAGGACATAATTTAAGATGTGGTATTGACTTATAAAGCCCTTTGTGCCTTAGCACCTGCGTACCTACAGGACTGCCTGCTCCAACTGGAATTTCTTGACCCATTAGTCTGAGAAACTACTCAAAGCCACACTTCTGAGAAGTGAAAGGAGCCAAAGCTAGAAAGCATTGTTTCTGTGTGGCAGTGGTAGTTCTTCAGAACAGAGATCAAGTTAGCCCCCTCTTTGGTGGTGTTTAGAAAATGTTGAGAATAGATTTATTTCAGGGACTTCCGGCGGGGACATGGTGGACTGAACAGCTGTGCCTGCAGGCGCAGCGGGCAGAACTGACAACGTGGCAGTTTTTTCCTGAAGCCCAGAAGTGTTTTTCCAGAAAAAGGAAAACACCTGGAATCACCCCATCTGTCCTCTGGACTGCTGCTTGCAGCCAGAAGATCGCAAACAGCATTTGAGCTCGACTGGTAGTAGCTAGCCAGGAGGCTGGGATGTCACCATTTCCAAGCCGTGCTGTAGCCTTAAAGGAACACTAAAACCAGCCACCCCATTTCTAAATCATCCAATTTATATTTCTCTTAGGTACACGTACCCTAAGACAGGCTTTCTACAGCAAGGAAAAGCGGGTTCTCTTGGTGCTTATTGTTATTTTTGGGATCAATTTTTTTTAAAAAATTCTAAGTTTTGGACTTCGTTTTCCATCCAAATATTAAGGAGGATTGACAGTAAACAATTGTCTCCCTGTTATTATTTTTGTACTAAATTTGAAGATATTAGCATTTTCCTACAGATTGAATTGGCTGTTTTGAACTTGCAGTTTTCTGCTTCTACTTTCCCTGGGGAATTGTCTTCATATCTCACTTTTGCTAATGTAAACACATTTTGGAGTTCTTTTGTATCTTTGACTTTTGCTGGTTAAGCTCCTAGGGGGCGCCATAATCTACTGCTTGAGACATGGAAGATTTTAAACAGACTCTGACTTCCAACAAGATTTTAAACAGATTCTTTCTGATTCCTACCAAGTTTTTATGCAAGGCATTCAGGACATTGTGGAAGATATGAGGCCTAAAATGTGTCATCTGGTTGGGGATGTCATGGATGAAACTGAGGAGTTTAACAGTGACAGAAATGTCTCTTCTAAGAGTGAGATCGGGACTTCTGTTGAAATGCTGGATGAAGATCGGATACTTGAGTTGAAGAAATTAAAGGGAGAGATTGAGTTGCAAGCCATAAGTGAAATTGATCTTCTGATGGAACACCATGGAAAAGAAGGGGTTATTATGTATGGGAGGTCTCCTGAAGAGAAGTCGGTGTTTTTGAGGGGGGTAGATGGGCTGTTCGATTTTTTAAAGAAAAAGCTCTGTGTGTATTGTGGGGATATGTAAATGCTCTGGTTTATTTTGAAGCGGGATAAGGTTTTAAGAATATCTGGATTGCTTTTAGGGTTTGGCTGATTTCATTTATCTTTAATTATTTGGATTAAGATTATTAAGGTATAATAAAAAATAAATGTCTGGTTTTGAGTTTAATATGATTAAAATTATTAAAATCCTATTATCAAGTACAATGGCAGACAATTTATATGTTTTTTAGTTCAATCTTTATTATAGTAGACAGGGGCTTCCGGTGGGAATGGTGGACTGAACAGCTGTGCCTGCTGGCTCAGCAGGCAAAGCTGACAATGCAGTAACTTTTTTGGGGCTCAGGCAGGTTTTCCTGACACCCAGAAACATTCTCCAGATCAAAGATAATGCCTGGAATCATCCTATTCTGGACGACTGCTTGCAGCCAGAAGATCACAGTGTTTTGCATTCGACTGGTAAGAGTCAGCTGGGAGGCAGGGACTTCATCACTTTCCAAGCCACACCGTAGCCTTATATGGACATTAAGATCGGCCACCCCATTTCTGAATCACCAATTTGTATTTTTTTTTAAGTATATGTACCCCAAGAGAGACTTTCTACAGTGAGAAGAAGCTGGTTCTCTTGGTGCTTAATGTTATTTTTTGGCTTACTTTTTTTAAAAATTCTTTTAAGTTTTGGATTTTGTTTTCCTTCCAAAGGAAATTCCAAAGATTGAGAGTAAACAATTGTTTTCCTGTTATTATTTTTGTACTAAATTTGAAGATATTAGCATTTTCATACATGTTGGATTGGCTGATTTGAACCTTCAGGTTTCTGTTTTCACTGTCTGCTATCTCACTCTCACTTTATGTAAACACACTTTGGAACTCTTCCATATCTTCAACTTTCACTGATTGAGCTCCTAGGGGGTGCCATAATGTACTGCATGAGACATGGAGGATTTCAAACAGATTCTTTCACCAGGATTTTAAACAGATTTCTTCTGACTTCTATCAAACTTTTATGTAAGATATCCAGGACATTGTGGAAAATATGAGACCTAAAATGTGCCATCAGGTTGGGGATGTGGTGGATGAGATTGAGGAATTTAAGAGCAATAGAAAGGAGTTTTTTTGAGACTGAGATTGTGATTTTTGGTAATGGAGTTGGGGAAATTTAAGGGAGAGAGTGATCTGTAATCCATAAGTTAAATCGATCTCCTGGTGAAATGCCATGAAAAGAACCTGGAATCTTTGAGGGGGGCAGTTGGGCTGTTTGATTTTTTCAAGAGGAAAGCTCTGTGCACATTGTGGGGATATGTAACTGATTTGGTTTATTTTGAAGTGGGATAAAGGTTGAAGAATGCTCATCTGGTTTGCTTTAAGGATTTGATTGGTGCTATTTGCCTTTAAAGATTTGGATTTACTGTTTTGAATTGGCTTTGTTTTCTTGGGTTTATTAAGATTAAAATTATTAAAACTGTTGTATTAGGGTTAAAGAATGTTTATCTGGTTTGCTTTAAGGATTTGATTGATGTTATTCCCTTTTAAAGATTGGAATTACTGTTCTGAATTGTCTTTGTTTTTTGGGTTTATTAAGATTGGGATTATTAAAATTGTTGTACTATTAAGTGTAATAGCAGACAACTTATGTGCTTGTTGCGCTGCGGGTTAAACCGCTGAGCTGTCGATCGGAAGGTCGGCGGTTCGAAACCGCGCGGCGGGGTGAGCTCCCGTTGCTCGTCCCAGCTTCTGCGCACCAAGCAGTTCGAAAACATGCAAATGTGAGTAGATTAATTGGTACCGCTTCGGCGGGAAGGTAACGGCGTTCCGTGAGTCATACTGGCCACATGACCCGGAAGTGTCTATGACAACGCCGGCTCCAAGGCTTTGAAACGGAGATGAGCACCGCCCCCTAGAGTCGGACACGACTGGACTTTACGTCAAGGGAAACCTTTACCTTTACCTTAAAGACAGAAATATATAGAATAGTTATGTTTTATCTTTTGGAGGGGAGAAAGATGTTTAGGAGGTTTATATGAACTTTTTTTCTTTATTTTAATATAAAGGGGAGGAGTAACTGTACTTAGTGATTTTTATTATGTGTTAAAATGGAATGACATATAGAAATAATGTGGTGTTTTGGTTTAATGTAGAGTAAGAGATTGATTATGGAAATGTTTGTATATCCTTGCTGTTAAAAGTCAGAAGCCATATCTTTTAGTAATTTTTTTAAAAAAATTCTCTTGTGTTTCTGCACCTGTTTAGGCTTTTTTTTCTTTTTTTTGTAGGTTTTTTTGGTAGGTTTTATTTTTTTATTGAAATCTAATAAAATTTACTTTATTATAGTAGATAGGAATGTATAGAATAGTAGTAGGAAGGAAATAAATAAATGTTATGTTTGGGGGGGAAGTTGATTAGGAGGTTTATATATATTTTTTTCTTTTAATATAAGGAGAGGGAGCAAGTATTTAATGATTTTTATAATGTGCCAATGGAATGATTTATAGAAATAATGTGATTTTGGTTTAATATAGAGTAAGGGATTGATTTTTTAAAATTGTTGTGTATCCTTGCTGTTAAAAGTCGGAAGTCACCTCTTTTTGTAATTTTGAAAAATTTTATCTTGTGTTTCTACACTTTGTTAGTTTTTTCTTTTTTCTTTGTAGTTTTTTTATTTTTCTGTAGCTTTTATCTTTGCATGAAACTTAATAAAATTCTTACAAAAATAGATTTACTTTCCTAAGTTTATGCACTGCATCATGTCTTACTCTTTTATTGTTTTTAATTTGTTACTACTCTTTTAATTTTTAAATTTGCTCTTTTAGTTGGAAGGGTTTATTTTAATTGTTTCATTTTAACCATACCATGGCTGTTTTAAATGCTATATTATAATTATGTAAGTCGCTAAGAGTCATTAGATTGCTTTGGGGCATAAGTTTAAAATGTAAAAATACCCTGTTCCTTGCTGATGGCAGTCTTATATTCCAGTTGATAAAAATCATAAGGAGATTAGGAGTTTGGATGGATGTGCTCACAGAGACAGAGACAAGATGTTTCTAAATTGTTGGTCCCAAGGTATTTAGTGGAAAGCCCAGGTTGTTATCTTCTCAAATAGTTCAGTCCATCAACAAGTAGTCCAAGAGTCCTTTGGTAAGTATTTCATCCAGCTTACTTACATATCAATGCTTGTGTACTTTCTGTACATGCATATGTACCTCTGTTAGGATTAATCATGATAGATAAAAGGTAATAAGCAAAAATGAATAAACTTTTACCTATCATGCTTAATCCTCAAAGAAGTACATATATGCAAGTACAGGAAGTACGCAAGCGATGTCAAAACAGTGACCGTGTAATTAAAATGAAAAAGGCAGTACAAATCAGCAGTGTTGACATTCTATCTGCTTTAGGAGCTTTTTCTGAGTGGGAAATATGAATCGTCTGGTAACAGGCATTTATAGCAGTAATTCAGGATTTGCTTCCTCAAGCTTTGTTTCATTCTTTTCCTGCACCCACCCACTCAGGAAGGCCTCATTCTACATTGAAGTATCCTCCTATCCTCCTGAACATTTACCATTCCACTACAGAATGGAACCCATTTGATACAGCTCTTAATGTAAAATATTCTACTTTAAAATACTGATTCTAATATGAAACAGTTTGGAGATAATCTTATCTAAAACTTATAAATATGACTGTTTTTTTTTAATTTTCTCTAGAGAACATCCAAAACTACTGATCAAAGTTTACCTGCCATTTCTGATCTTGTTCCCATCATAAATGATCAGTCTCAATATATTAATCATTTAGAGGCTGAAGTCAAGTTTTGCAAGGTATGGTACATAATACATTAATTATTTTATCTATGTATGTATTTATTTATTTATTTATCATATTTTTATTACCGCCCATCTCCCCCACTCAGTTATGATCTGTTCTTTCAAGGAGGCCTTTATTCAGCTACCATTAATATTTGAAATTTTAAACCCACAATTATGTATATTCAAAAAAAGAAAATTTGTTTAGTACCTGAAAAGAAAGCATTTCATTTTATTTTTATTGGTGAAAAGTATATCTCAGCCAATAGGTTCAGATGTATCTGAAGTAGGAAGTAACTGTGTCTAATACCATATTAAAAACATGAAGGTTTGAACAATAAGTAACAAATAGTTTAGTTGCCATTTGGCTGGGTTTAGAATATAATGGCAGCTGGGAATAATTGCTTTTCTCTAGTCTTTTTCCAATTATACTTGCCTAACATAGCTAGGGACGCAGTGGCGCTGCGGGTTAAACCGCTGAGCTGCCGATCGGAAGGTCGGCGGTTCGAAACCGCGCGGCGGGGTGAGCTCCCGTTGCTCGTCCCAGCTCCTGCTCACCTAGCAGTTCGAAAACATGCAAATGTGAGTAGATCAATAGGTACCGCTTCGGCGGGAAGGTAACGGCGTTCCGAGTCATGCTGGCCACATGACCCGGAAGTGTCTATGACAACGCCGGCTCTAAGGCTTAGAAACGGAGATGAGCACCGCCCCCTAGAGTCGGACACGACTGGACTTTACGTCGAGGGAAACCTTACCTTTACCTTTACCTAACATAGCTATGTATCTAGTAGCATACCCTTTTCTATGCATACCTTTTTGGCTCACATGTGCATAGTTTTCATAAACATTTCTCACTGGATTTCCTTTTAATATAAATAGTCATTGGTTAACGACAGTAATTGAGACTGGGAACTCTGTTGCTAAGCGACGCGGTTGTAAAGTGTGACCTCATGTGGCCACACAGACTTACAACGGCATTTCCAGCAGATCCAGTTGCGGTTGTTTGGTGGATCTCACGCAGTTGTTAGGCGCAACACCACATGATCGCCATTTGCAACCTTCTGCCGACTTTCCCATTGCCCTTGCTTGTTGGAAGCCAGCAGTGAAGGTTGCAAATGGCAGTCACATGACTGCAGAAAGCTGTGACCATCATAACTGCAAGCTGGTTGCCAAGCTCCCAAATTGCAATCATGTGACCACGTGGATGCTGTGATGGCCACAACTTTGAGGACTGGCTGTCAGTCTCCTCGTTCAGTGCCGTCATAACTTCAAACAGTCACTGAACAAATGGTTATTAACCAAGGACTACCTGTACCTGTAATTCACTGAAATTTTTATTGTGAACCGCCCAGGGTCCCCCATGTGGGGGATACGGGTGGTGATAAAAATAAGATAAAATTAAATAAATTGAAATATATTTTACTTATGTGGGTTATTTTGCACTTTGTATATAATAAAACTTTCCCCTCCTCGTTTATTATAGTTTAGAACTCTAAATATAGAAAAACCCTACAAAGTTGGCCAAGCAATGTCAGACTTCAAACAATAAAAACACAGCTCTTTGATTTTATGCAGGTTTAAAGAATAGGGAAAAATTATTTTTTAAACTCATGTTTCATTAGTATTAGTAGTATTTTGGTGAAAATGATGTTTTTAATGAAGGAAAGGGACTTTGGAGTATTCCAGTAGCATATTACTTCATCCAGGTTAGAATTGGTCAGGAATCCCTTTTGTTGTTTGATATGTCCCTAAACTAAGCTATGCTACCAATTACATTGATATCAGATTTTATGCAAAACTGTTAATCACACTACTGTCATGTTCTGGGAAGAGCATTGGTGCAATTTTTAAAATAATCACATTCTATTCATAATATACATACTCAACTTTCTAGGAAGAAATGTCTGAATTGAAAGCACGTATACATGTTGTTGTACTTGAAAATGAGAAGCTACAAAATGATCTGAAAATGATAACAGAGCAGACTTTGAGAGAGCGAACTGTCCTTGATGACTCAGTAAGTTCTGTGGAATTTAAAATGTCAAATTTAAATGAAAATTTAATCTTAAAATTTTATTTAATAAGAAATCAATCTTTAGGAGATTTAATAATGCATCAAAATAAGTCACATACATGCAGCTTATGTTACTAGATATACAAACATAGAAATAGATGTGTATTGCACATATTCATAAGGGCAGAATTCATTTAGTATTTCTTCCTTTCAAAGAATCATGAAATTATAAGAATTAGAAGGAACCTCAGAGATCATCTAGTCCAACCCCCTGATTTGGGCAGGATCTGTTAAAGCATTTTGGATGGAGGGCTATCCACTCTCTGTTTGAAGGCTCCCAGTGAAGGAGAAGCAAATCACTTGATTAGGCAACCTGTTCCACAGGCTGGCAGCCTTTACAGTCAGGAAGTTGTTCCTAATATCTAACCAGAAGTAACTTCCCTGTCATTTCAGGCCTTTGGTCCTGGATGTGCCCTCTGGTATAACAAAAAGCAAGTTGATTCTTCCTCTCTCTGACGATCTTTTACATATCAGAACACTATTATCATATCTCCCTTCAGTCTCCTCTTCTGCAGACTAAACACACCCAGTTCTTTTTATTATTCTTCATAGGATTTGGTTTCCAGTCTCCTCAATACCCTCTGAACTTGTTCCATTTTGTTGATATCCCTTTTAGACTGAGGTGTCCTTATCTCCACACAGTATTCCAAATGGGGCCTGGCTAATGCAGAACAGAGTTAGAACCATTATTTCCTGTTAATACTTCCCAGAATAGCATCACACTGTAGACTAATGTTGAATTTGTGATCTGTTAGAACATTCATATCCTTTTCACATCCACTACTGCCAAGCCAGGATTCCCATGCTGTACTTGTGCTTTTTACTTTTTCTTCCCAGATGCAGGACTTTAAATTTCTCTCTGTTAAATTTCATCCTGTTCATTTTGGCCCACCCTTTAAGCCTATTTCTTGATTTTATTTCTTTTTCTTCTAAAGTATTAGTCACACCTCCTAGTTTTGTTTCATCTGAAAATTTGATAATCATCTCTTCCACCACTTTATCCAAGTCATTAAAAATATTGCTTAACACAGGGCCCAAGATAGGCCTTCTGACACTCCACTCAGTACTACTGTCCAAGCTGATGTGCAACCATTTATATGTACTCTCTCAGTGCAATCATTCAGCCAATTATAAAACCATCTAATACTTGTATCAATCTAGCTCACATTTTACCATTTTTATTAATGAGGATATCATGAGAGACTTTGTTAAGTGCTTTGCTGAGGTCAAGTTACATTATGTCCATGGCATTCCTTTGATTTATACACTTAGTATCTCTGTCAAAAGATGAGATGAGGTTAGTCTGGCATGATTTGTTTGTGAAGAATCCATTCTGCTTCTTGTTAATAGTTTCCATCTAATCCAAGTGTTTATAACCATGCTGTTCAATAATCTGCTTGAGGACTTTGCCTAGTAGAGGTGTCAATCTGATAGATCTGTAAATCCCAACGTTCTCTTCTTTCCCTTGAAGATGGGGATGATATTTGTTTTCTAAACTTCTAGGACCTCACCTTTCTTCCAGGAGTTCTCAAATGCAGCTCACATAGCCATAGTGTGTTTTGCCAAGTGTCCAAGCAGTGATCAGGTGCTCAGACAATGGGTTCTTTTAGATCCAGAGACAATAAGCACACCAGTGGATAAAGAGAGTTTAAGCTTTATTATAAACTTAAGCAAACAAATTTAAAAAGAAACACAGTTTAGGCAGATTAAACAGAAGCATAAAAAACATAGCATAAATAAAGGAAAATCATTACATACCAAGCAAGTTGAAACCCCATCTCCATAGGCTTCCAGGAGCTAATAAGGACAGCGGAGATACCCCAGGGTGGCTCAATATCCACGACACCCAGCGCTCAGATCTGTGCAGAAGCTCCCAAACTCAGAAGACAATCCTAAGAGTTTTATCAAAGTCTGGCCCTAAAACCTCGTGATCCTGTTTCCATGGTAGCGAGGCTGTATGACCTGACCTTGACTAGGATGGTTCTAAGGGTCTGGAGCACCTGTTTCCAAGAGCCTGGGAAGCTATACAGATAAGCTGGTGCTTAACAAAAACAATCTTGAGGTTTTCTCTTATCCCCCCTGCCCCCATTCCAAACAGAAATAAAAAAACAAGCCAGTATAACTTGGAGTCCTTAGTGCTCTCTGAGCCGTGTTGTTTTCTTGCAGACATTTCATTGCCAGACTAGGCATCATCTTCAGTGCGAAGAGGGAGTGGGACTTGCTCTCAGTTTATATATACTTTGGCCCATTGTATCATTACCAGGGACTCCCGCATACCACACAGCTAAGGAGCTTACAAAGAAACTTAGGCATCTCACAGAGGAGAGTGAATATTCTATCAACTCCCCACTAAATGCCTCCAGAAAATCAAAAACCTAAAAATAGAAGAAGATGAGATCATGGTGTCATTCGACATTACAGCTCTCTTCACATCCATAGACCCGACACTAGTGAAAGAATCCATGGCTGCAGTTCTGCGCAACACACCTGACCTAGCCAAATACACCAGAATAGAAATACCCATGATAATGGACCTCATCAACCTCTGCCTTACGACCTACTTTCAGTTTGATGGACAAATATACCAACAGATCAAAGGAACACCCATGGGATTACCTATTTCAGGACTTATACCAGAGATTGCAATGCAGCATCTGGAAAGGATAGCACTTCCATACATACAACCCAAAGTATGGATCCATTATGTAGATGACACTTTCATCATAACACGAAAGAAACAACTGGGAGAAACTCACAAAACCATCAACATCTTTAATGGAATAAAATTCACAAGGGAGGAAGAAAACAACACACTACCATTCCTGGACATCCTCATCAGTAGAGGAAACTATGGCAAGTTAGAAACACAAGTCTACAGGAGAGCTACCCACACCAGCCAAGGGCTCTATTATCAAAGTAACAATCCAACCTCCCACAAGAGAAGCTGCGTAAGAACATTATTCAGACGAGTGCTTACACACTGCAGCAACCCAGAACACCAGAAAAAAGAAAAAGGTCATCTGTACAGCATCTTCCAGCAAAATGGATACCCGCTTACCTTTATCAAAAAGTGCCTCACCACCCAACCCATTACAACCCAACCAATAGAAGCTATGAAAAGGATAACATCAGAAACATCTCAGAAACTACCAACAGACTGTTACAACTGCATGGCATCACCGTAGCACATAAACCAACTAAAACTCTTCAAAACATATTAAGTAACCCAAAGGACCCAATAGCCCAAGAATAAAAAACAGGAGTTATTTACAACATACAGTGCAAAGACTGTAACAGCCACTATGTAGGACAGACAGGCAGAAGACTAGCAGAGTGCATCCATGAACACCAACTAGCAGTCAGAAGACACGATGAGAACTCCTTAATCTCACAACACATGGACAGACTCAAGCATAGTTTCAACTGGGAAACTGTGAACATCCTAAACCAAGCCAAATCCAGAAATGCCAGAGAGTTCCTGGAAGCCTGGCACTCAGACAAAGCAGCCATCAACAGACACTTAGAGGTAAACAACATTTACATACCATTCAAAAGAGACAATAGAAAAGCCAAAAGACCAGTATACTCCCTTGCCAGCAATCAACACCCAGATATGCAAAAATCAACACTAGGATTAACACCAGATGAACAGTCAAACAGCACCATACACCTTAATCAAGGAAATGTTAACTCAGTCAATCAACCAAGCAGCAAAAAACAGCCCAATCAAAGAACTCCCAAGGAGAGAACAACACCCACACCGACACAAGCAGGGCAAGCCACTGTATGTAAACAGAGAGCAAGGCCCACTCCCTTTTCACACCGAAGATGTTGCCTAGTCTGGCAATGAAACGTCTGCAAGAAAACAACAAGGCTCAGAGAGCACCAAGGACTCCACAGTTCAACCCTGAGCTACACATATTTGCTTTGATCGGTACATTAGTATAACTCAAAATAAATTCTAATCTTCATGTGAAGAGAAAAATCAAAATATGTCACTTAAACTCCTCAAAATAACAATGATCTTCCACGTTGCCACTACATGGTGACACATGGGCATACCAAAAGGTGTCCATTATTACTCATGCTGCTGCATTTTGAACCAGCTGTAGCTTCTGGGTGGTCTTCAAGGGTAGCCTCATGTAGAGCACATTGCAATAATCCAGTTGTGAACTGATTGGGGCATGAGTAACGGTGAAGTGCCTCCCTATCAAGGAAAGGATACAGTTGGTGCACCAGGTGAACCTGTGCAAAGGCCCTCCTAGCCAAAACTGCCACCTGCTCTTTGAGCAGTAGCTGCGAGTCCAGAAGGACCGCCCCCAAGTTACACACCAATCTTGAATGGGGAAGCGCAGCCCCATCCAAGATGAACAGTCATAACAACCCTGACCCAAAGGGCCAAATAGCCACAGCCACTCAGTCTATAAGGATTGAGCCAAAATGTGTTCCGCCCCATCCAGATCCAAACAAGATCCTCTAGCTGTCATCTGACCACCTTTTTCCACAATCTTTCCCCAAAAGGGACGATTGGAAACAGACTGATGATGAGGGGTCCAGAGATGGCCTCTTGAGGAGGGGACATACCATCTCCTTCTTCAAGGCATAGCCTCTTTCAGCCTCCTCCCAGGCTGCCTTAATAACCTAGGAGGGGTCAGGATCTAACAGAAAGGTGGCTGAACTAACAGACAGAAGGACCTTGTCCACTTCCTCAGACATAACAGAATCAAACTCAGTCCACATAACATCTCAAGTGAGTACCCTGGGCAACTTATTTGGACTTGCCCAGTGAGAATCCATCTCCAAATGAATCTGAGCAACTTCATCTGCATGAATATTCCTCACCGTTGTTCTGCAAATGATCCTGTGGCCCAGCCTGCCCCCAGTAGTGAGTGGGTCACTCTAAATAGGACTGCTGGGTGGCTGTCACTCTTTGTCTTTCTCCAACAGCACTCCAGGCATTGCTTCTAGCAAAGCATTCTACCCCTAAGTTTTCTAAATATGAAGGACATGTAGATAGGTTTAGTTTATCCCTAAATGTACATCTCATCTTGCAGAGCAGGAAATAGAAATAGGTTTACTCATCACAACTCAATAAATGCAGAGTTTTGGTCAATTATATATTTTAATGGCCTTAATGTAGTAACAATTAATGGTTGCTTCTATTCATTTTATCAACAGAATTTCATTTGTGGAATGTTGTTTTTCTGCCCTGATCTCCTTATTAAAAAACTAAAACTCTCCTGGAAATCATAAAGTTCTTAGGAAGGATCTGGAATACGGTGCAGAGATGATAATTGTAATGGAAGGAAGCAACTTGTAGAAATAATTCAATAATTTACTATATTAATAACATAACATATGCTTATATGATTATCATTAGTTATTGAGCTTGTTAAAAATAAATATAACAAGATTAGTAACTAATAATCATCATATAACCTTATAGGATATCTTCAGTGTATGTGCGTATATGTATATGCATGTATATATAAAGACATATTTAAGGTGCACATTCACTATAAAGTGATATACATTTCAGGCACCTCTCTCAAATGCTGGTGGTATAAGTGGTGATTATTCTCAAGTTTGTGGAGCTGCTAAATCATCTTGTCATATCAATGAGCAAGCCAAGGCACCTACACTGGAATTGGAAAAGTGGCAACTGGAACTGGTCAGTATTTTTACAATGTCAATTAAATTATCCTTTTAGCATTAATTAATTAAATTTATATGGCCACCCATCTCACAAGAAGTGACTGGGCAGTGTACAACATTCAAATTAATGATTTATCATTCTGGTAAAATGCTCTATTTTTATGTTGAAAGTGTATACATTTAATAAACTGTAATTAATTCAGATTGGATTAATGAAATGTTCTGTATGACCAGAAAGTGCAGTTCAAAAAGAGCTGCTAATGAGGATCAGATAAAAGACTTATTTAACCTAAAATAATTTAGCAGGTTACCATTTTTTTCTGACCTTTGTTGTTCAGCTTTAAAGCCTTATAGAGCCTGGCACCTAACTGTCTGTAAGCCCAATTTCTTTTATACCTCTTCACTCATTCACATTGGGCTCATAATTACTTTTCTCCAGGATATTGCTATTTTCTAAGGTAGGTAAGTGATGACTAAACAAAGAGGCCCTTCCGAGAATAGGTGGATGGTCTCTTCATTTTTCCATCTTTTTTAAAAACCATTCAGCAGAGTATGTTTTATTTTGTCATGTTATAAATTTTAATTTTGCAGTTTTCCTGCATTTTTATTGTATGCTGCACTTCTATTTTATATCTATTTTATATTTCTAATTTTAATAACTATAATGTTCATGGAGTAGGTTGTAAGCCTAAAGAATAAATAAAAATACTGAATCCAAGTTATATTTTATTTATTTATCAAATTTATATGGCCACCCATCTCACAAGAAGTTACTCTGGGACACGTACAATAAAACCAACAATTAAAAACATTCTACAAAAACCACTTAAAACAATTAAACGTAAATAAAAGCAAAATCACCAGCGGGAATGCATCAGAATATTATACATGATACAGCCAGCACATTGTATTCCTGCTTCAGGATCATAATTTTTAACGTTTCAGAAAAAGAAGGGCTAGACTGTTTAAAAGCCCTCCACAATAGCCATTTATGAATAATGCTACATTGAAGTATGTCTTTAATTACATGTTCTGTCTTGGTTTGAATATTAAAGTTTAATTGTCTATCTAAAAAAGGCTAAAGGAAAGCTTGTGATTTAATTTACAACAAATGATTGCATAAATCCCTAAACAATTAGATTTGACATTTAAAGTTTAACTCTGTGGATCTGTATTTTAGGGTTCTGTAAGATCCTTGTCTCAGTTACTGGCATTTCTAATTAATAATAGTTAAATAGCAGATGTAATAAAAAATACCTACTAGTTAATAATGCTCAGTTAGAATAAGTATATAACTACATCATTTTATTCTTAGGAGGGCATGGTTATTGCTGTGTAATGTAAATTAATTTCCATTTTCAGCTAGTGCAAGTTTGGCACCCAGAGTCATGATGGAGTCAGGCTGCCTGTAACTTTAATGATAAATAAATAAATGAAGAAGTTGCTAAAATTTTGCTGATGCCCTGGCAATCCTGAATGTGTCTTATCTATAGCTGAACAAAGGATATGTATTAATTTTGTTTTAAAGGAAAAATTAAAATACCTTCATGAAGAAAAGACTGAAGTGTTTGAAGCTCAGATCCAGTCTCTACGGTAAAAAAAAAATCTTTCTTTTTAGGTTGATGCTTCACTCCTCTATAGAATTGTCTCATTTTGCCTCATTATATCTATCTGTAAGTCAGTAGAAATAAATCACCATTAATTTGTCTTGTGCTCTTAAAAAATTTGAGACATGTGCTTCATAGTTTAATAAAGAGTTTGTTTCTACATGTAATTGGATGTATGTTTGCCCCTTCTCTGGTAAGACTAAGTTATTGCAAAGCATCAATCAATGTCTAGAAGGAAAAAAATCCCTAATGTTACGATCATACTGCTATTTTATACAGAAAAGACTTTCAGAACTGAATAAAGCTTGTTTCACTTGGTCCGCATCTCTCTGATACCTAAAACAGTATTTTTAAAAATACTTGTTATTTGTAAGATGAAGGATTTGTGTCTATCTACTTTGCAGCATGGTCATTTGCAGCAAAAACTTTGAAATATCCTGTGTGACTGTGAAGATTTATCAGTTCATAATTATTTATGCTTTCAAAAATGGTAGTTCATTTTATCAAATGCATGGACTATAGAAATAGTGAAGGGATAAGTAAGATAGAGAAT